>NC_141375.1:11601501-11765534 GCF_017979445.1 Akebia trifoliata
TACTTATGTTCTAAGTACTTTGGCTCCTGTATCCACACGGGCGCCTTGGTTTTTAAGGGTTGAACCAAGTAACCACATACAATGATTTTGAATTTAAAAAAATAAATACAAAGACTCACTCAATTCGTAGATTCACCAATTCCGATCTTAAGTTCATTTGAGTCTTTGAGTCTTCATGTCTTCCGTCTACTTGTACTCCTTACTTCGAGTGATTTGCCAATACGTGCAAGATGATGAATAGATGAATGAAGATGAATCAAGGAAGACTCAACCCTTCGATTTTACCAATTCCGATCTTGAGTCGTTTGAGTCCTTGATTTCACAAGTGCATCTTCGACTCTATCAAGTTCTTTTGTTTGTCGATTCCTTGTGATCACTATTTCATCTTCTCCTTTTGCTCCTTGCTCCATTAAATAATCAATGTGTGTGCAAGGGGAGGTTTGATGGAGGAATTGAGATCAAATGAGAGGTCTAGGAAGGTTGAAGGGAGATTCACCTAAGTATACTCTCATGTGTGTTGAGGGTGTTATAGAGAGTGTGAGGAAGATGGGGAGCACTCTTTCTCAAGTGTTGATCAAACCCAAATGAAGCCAAGGCTTCTAATTTATAGAAAATGTAATTTGGGTTGAGTTTCTGACAGTGGCACCCCCAACTTGGCGGTGGCATCATCAAAAGCACAACGGTAAAAGAACAAGTCGTTAGTGCACTAGAGGCAATAGCTAGAGGTGGAACATCCAACTTGGTGGTGGCACCGCCAGAATAGTGGTTCGACCAGTACCAACCCTATTTTAGCCATAATTGGTCAGTGGCTGTGGCTGGCACTGCCACTCCTATCGCCAGCACCAATTTCACTAGAAATTGGGCTCAAATGGGGTGGACTTTGAACGTACAAACGATGTACCTATTCAGACACGTTCTAAAGTCTCTTGAGTATGTCAAAAGGGTCCTGGGGTGGTGCATATACCTGATTGGGTTTGACACACAATTGGTTTGTCGTCGATGTGTCTGAGTTGCATCGGCATGTGTCACCGTGCATCGTGATGTGTTTGCCATGTATCACAAGGAGTCTTCCATGTGTCATGACTTGTCCGACATGTGTTTTCATGTATCTTGAACAAAGTTTACCTATGATTACATACTCGACATCATGCAATTGACTTGAGATTAACAAAAGATGGTACTAACAATCTCCTTTTTTTGTCAATTACGAGACAAAACCAATCTAAACCACTAACTGGGAAATATTCTCAAAATGACCAAAAACTTTCAAATCCCCATACAAAGAGTTTTTGCAAAGAATTACAAATACAAAATGAAAAACTCTAAATGATTACAATCTTTTCATCCGTTGAACATGTACGTGCAGAAGATAGATTTCTTGATATGGATTTTTCCCCCTCAAGCGAATCTCCCCCTTACTACCTGCATCGTCATTCATTCATAGACATAAATCATTCTCTCCCTTTTTCATAGGTGGAATGCATTCGCCTTATATACTTGCATAAAAACTGTTTCATAGGTGGAATTCTTTCTCCCCCTTTTTGTCAGTATTTGACAAAGAGTGTAATCAACCCAATGCCAACACAAAAAATTACCTATAAGCCCAGGGGAAAGATAAACATGCTATTTGCTAGATTTACCAATAAGAGCAACTAGGCATGGCAAAGACAAGTCAAGTAGTCCATAAAGATAGAACTATCAGAACAAACATACTTAACATGTTATAATGCAATTATTAAAAGATATGCCAATAAGGAACAAATGCAAGGAGCATGTAGTTCATGTGAATGTGTAGACACCCCATTTTTGCATCCGCCTGATTAATCAAGTCGTCAACCCGATCGCAAAGGTTCCCAATGATGGATGTCTATTCCAATGCTTTATTTTATTACCAGATATGTTTCAGAAATCCGGATGAGGTATCTCAAACTGACAAAACTTAGAAATCACGCTACACTAGGAAAATACGACCCCAGAAACATAGAAATCATCATCTTGCAAACCAAAAAGAAGCTTCACGATAAAAATCACTAAAAATGACTAAATTACCAAAATACCCCTAACATCAAAACAATCCTAGAGCCTGCATTACGCTTAGGAAAACCCACTCAAACACATAAAACAACAAATCAAAACCAAGTAAACCACTTCGCCAATTTTCACAAAATTTGACAAAATTATTAAAAAATCCCCTCATAAAGTTCACGATCATTTCATACAAAAAACTTCAAAAATGACAAAAACCAACATTCCCATTGAATTCCTTACGAAAAACTGATCCAAAACATCCTGGAACATTGAAACGAACGACTTAAAACGTAAAAAATCCTCTCTGAGGGCAAAATGGTAATTTCACAATTTTAATAATTAAAAATTTTGAAATTAATAAATAAATCATTAAATAATGTAAAGTGAAACATTAATAAAATTAATTATAAAATTTAAACCAAAAAAATGATCAATCAGGCTTTCAAGAAAAAATTGTTGATGGGTTCGCAAGATATTTCTTTAAGGACCCCTCCATTTGGGGGTCCAAAGAATCAAAGATATAATAGAGAGGGGTTCTTCAAAAATTTAAAGTCAATCAAGCAATACTAATCTCAAGATATTAAAGTCAATCAAATAAGACTAAAGTCAAAATTAAAGTCAATTAAGTAAGACTACAGTCAAGTATTAAAGTCAATCTCATAAGACTAAAGTCAAAACCCTAAATCAAAACCCTAATCTAAACTAATCGAGTCAATCTCATAAGACTAAGGTCAAAACTTTAAATCAAAACCCTAATCTAAACTAATCAAGTCAATCTCATAAGACTAAAGTCAAAACCCTAATTAAAACCCTAAAGACTAAGTCAAAACCCTAATTGAAACCCTAAAAGAAACCCTAATCAAACCCTAATGCTTCTAAAAACTTTATAAATAGGAGCCTCCACACCCTATTTTCGTATCAAAGAAAAACCCTAGGAAAAGTAGGTGAAGAAGGCTCCACAACCTCTCAAAACCCTAATTTTGGAGCCTCAACTCGTTACCTAACACCCCTGCTTCGATTTTAGCCTAAAAAACACCCAAAAACCTCTCAAAAACATCCCAAAAATCCACAACAAATTCAAAGCATCCAGATCCAAGAAGGAGATACCTTGCCTCGGAGATCAGAAATTAGATCCGGAGACAGAACGAAGCAATGAGTACGGTACAAGGAGCTATTTTCACCATATCTGAGGGGATAGTACTTTTGCAGATCGAAGGTAAGGTTTTTCATTATTTTTTAATTTAGGTTTTGTCATTAGCAATGTAGTTATATTTGGAATAAGTAGAGACCGGCATTGGCCGGGCGGGGTTGGTGCCTAACACCTTCCAACCCCGTAACATGATCCCCGGATTCAGATTTTCTGTGGTAGACTAGTTCTTTTTATCCATTTTAGAGTCAGTTTGGTTCTTAGACCACAATAACTAGGTGGCGACTCCCAAACCTCAAGGGTCAAAAGCGGATCCGTGCACCCCGCGGATCGAGGCGCTTTCAGTGGCGACTCCACTGGGGACATTGAGGATCAGACTTGAAAAACCCCAAGTATGGGAGCATTGCCAAGGACCTAGTTTTTTTTTAGTTTATTTTATTTAATTCTTAGTTAGTTTCTTTTTATTATTTGCGTATTGTTTTTATTTTTGTTAGTACATCATTAATTATCTGATTCTACTCGGAGCACTTTGATCTAACATGTTAATCTTTATGGTTCAATCAAGGGCCATTCGGAATGACCCTAAATAATGTGATATTTCAAGATGAATGATTCTATTAAGGATGGGATTATGATCAGTTATTGATGATTGGACAATAACTTTTATATGAGTAGATTTGTTTTTCTTTGAGCTTGATTTGTGGGTTAATGTTTTTTTTTTTCTTTTCTTTAAATTTTTTTTTTTTGCAAGCCGTGCTGTCCATTCACAGCAAGAAGTAAATAAATAAAGTATAAAAAAAATGGGTTTTTTATTTCATTTAGAGTTTCTGTTGGGGCTTAGGAACAAATTGTTGTTTTAAATATTGGTTGGTGTGTCCCAAGTAAAAAAAAACGATTTTTTTTCCTTTAATTGCTGCTGAAACCTTTTTTTTAATCAACTTTTATTAGTTTACTTCATCTCTCCCCAAACGTTTCTGTTGTTTTAAACAGAAAGTTGAGAAGTTCAGCCGATCGACTACATTTATAAATCTGCGTTTTTTTTACCTTGAATGGAGGATTAAAGGATCAATTAAAAAAAAAACAATCTTTTGGGTTTGGTTCGGGCTCTTAGCGAAAACTGATTGTGAGTTTTGAATAAACTTGCTTTGCTGTGTTTCGATGGAAGGAAGAAGATTTTGTAATCGATGGGTAGAAATTGAAAACCGCGGGCTACATTGAATTCTTTGTGACAGTTTTGGGTTAAAACAGAACGGAAATAGTAGATGAAGATTGAGAGATCAATGAAAAGAAATCGTTTCGGTTTGTTTCGGGTTCTTAATGAAAATCTATTTGTGGGTTTCGAACATAAACCTTGCGGTGTTTTGATCAAAGATGGAAGATCTTATAATTAATGGTAGAGATTGAACGAAAACCATGGATTCCGTTATGTTTTTTTGCATCGGTTTTGAGTTTTATTAAACCATTAATGGCAGTTTTTTTTCCTTTAATCTGGATTTGAAATCATAAGAAATCGATGAAACGAGGAACTTTAAATCGACCAAAGTTACCTCAAATCAATTGGATTGAAAAGCAAGATCGTTCTCTGTTTTTTTTGAAATTTTTTTGACGAACATGGTTGAAATCTGTTGGAGAAGATGGTGTGAAAATTAAATAAAATTTTTATTTTTTTTTACTAAGGACACACCACTTTTATTGAAAACAATGATTAGTGTTATGGTTAATAGCACCCCCACTAAATGCCCCTTGCTTTTTTCGTTGTTTTATTTTTATTTTTTATTTTTTATTTACTTCTTTTACTGTTTTTGCTTGTTGTCCTTTTAATAATTAAAAAAAAAAATGTGTGTTCTTTTAAGTTTGTTTATAAAATAAAAATAAAAAAATCGATTTGTTTTTTTTAAAAAAAATGCCTCATTTTTTTATTTTCCTTTTCTCTCTATCAATTTGTTTAAAAATCATCATAACTTTTCATCCCGACAATTGTTATGTCGTTCTTAATCCAATATCCTCAAAAATATTAATTTGATTAAGGTCACCCCAAAATGACCCTTGATTAGACTATAAAATTACAAAAATGGCGCCTATTGCAATGATCGGATCTAGTCAATTATCATATGCCATATTCATTGATTAATTTTCCATGATTGATGTATAGGTAGGTAATGTGCATGTTTAAATTTTAAATGGGACCATATTATTAATTTATGTTAATTGCATATCTAACATGCCATAATCTTGTTTGAGATACATGCTTGATGTTGATCATAATGTTGATGTGATGGAATGTGATTGGATTGGTATTTAATATTCATGCCACATCAATGTTGTGATGGTTTGATAAGGCCCATGGGCCCATTTGTTTGAAAAAGGCCTCGGGCACACCCTACCCTGTGTTGCACACACCACATGCACGTTTAATGTTTTACCCACTTACACGTCCTATATAGCCAACGTGGCACTAGTGCGTGGCCCGATCTCTTCGGAGATGCGACGTCATTCATGAGAACCACAACTCCAGTCATGTACCTTAGGGTATATCAAACTGGGGGCATCAATACCGTCTGATCAGGTGATTCTGAGAAGTATATTGATGCACCCAGGCTGGGGCGACCTGAGCCTTTTGTGGACACGGGATTTTAAACATTTTTAAAACATCCCTCCACTTTGGAGTGTTTTGGAGTCGCCACCATTCAGATATGGAATTGGGTGTGAATGGTCACCCGATGTCTCATTTTTTGAAAATTAAATCATTTTTGATGTGATGACTCTCGTAGGATAATGCACATGGTCCAACCTTGATTCAAGGTAAGGGGGTCCATTTATGGAGTAAGGAAGGTGTTAGGCACCCTACTCCACCCACACAATGTGGTAACCTCGGATTCGGTTTTCTCTTAAATAAAAAAAAAGAAATAAAATCAAAGAAAAAGTTGATATGTGCCCTCAAGGGTGAGGGGAGGATTTTCAATGTTGATTTCAATCACTAAGGGCACCCTTATGAAGAAGGGCCCTTTGGTGATTTACCCCATGGGGGTGTGTGCAAGTGTGTAGGAAAGGGGAATGTAGAAGAGAGGGATGTGGAGGGGGAGTTCCTTTTGTTGAACCCACCTTGTCCTTGAGTTGATCTTCAAATATGTCTTCCCTTGAGTTGATTTGGACTTGCTTGAAGTTGTGGAAGATTGAGTTGAGTTGAGAGTGAGGTGTTGAGAGTAGAGTGTTGAGATGAGATGAGAGAGATTTGAGTGTAGTGAAGAGTAAAGTAGAGAGTTGTAGTGTTTTGAAGATTGTTTTTTTCAAATTTTCATTAGGTGTTGTAAGAGGAGAATGAAGGTTTTTTTTTATAGAAGTTGAGAGGCATTTTAGGGGTATAATAGGGTGAGGGTTTAGAATGGTGGATAATGGCATGGGTTTTAGGAAAAGGGTATAAAATTTGAGATGCAAATGAGGGTATTTTTGTAATGAGGGAAATGGGTTGTGTTTTTAACCCAAATGGTTTGGATCTTACCCAAATCCATTTGGGTAGAGTGTTTGGTGGGGTGAGATGAGTGATGGTTGATGGGTGTAAGACGAGTTGTTTGGAGAATGAGGTAGAGATGGTTGAAGAGGTATGGTGTTTGATTGGAGAGATGATGGTAGTGATTGGTTTGATTTTGAGAGGATTGAAGGGATGATGACATGTGGCAATGTTGGTTGGAGATGAAGAGATTAGTTGATTGGTGATGGTGGTTGGATGATTAGAGAGAAGAGTATGGGAGGTATGGGTTGAGGTATGGGTTGAGGTGATTTATGGGAGTGTTTTAAGGGAAAGTGATGGTTGAGGTGTGGGAGATATGGGTTGTGTGTGATGTGGGTGTTTGATAGTGTTATAATATGTAGGGTATGGGTTGAGTTGTTGGTTGTTGATGATGAGAGGATGGGGGATAGGTTAGGTTAGGGTAGGGTATGGGTTGGTTATGATGTTGGTGGTTGATGATGAGAGGATGGGGAATAGGTTAGGTTAGGGTAGGGTTATGGGTTTGAGTTGATTAGATGAGGGAGGTGGAGGAGATGAGATGATGACATGTGTCATTTTGTGTATTTAGTTGGTGATTGGTTTGATGAGATTGATAGGTTGGATTGGGTTTGGGTAGTGAATTGGGCTTAGGTTAGGAGTTGGGTTTAGATTGGGTTGGGTTAATGTTGGATAAAGTAGTTTGGGTTTGGGGGTGTGGGGTTGGATAGGGAATTGAATGATAATGAGGATGGACTTGGATTTAATAAGAATGATTGGGCTTGGGTGGAATAGATGGTTTTTGGATTCATGGGCACGTGAATAGGATTGGCCCATTTATTTTGAGGAAAACAAGACTTTTGAAGGTATGGGCTTTGAGGGCCCAATACGGTTTTTATTTTTGTTTTTGGGTATTTTGGCGTCGAGGGCCCGCTCAAATTCGGGTGTCTACAGCTGCCCCTCTTTGCAGGAATTGCGTGCAAAGAACTGCAAAGAATAGACAAAACCCTGATTTGTGCGGGTCCGAAGATCTTGCTCAGACAAGTTTTTGAAAACACCGATTGATAGATTTGATGACAAGAAGTGGCTACCCAAGCACGGGGTCTGACAGGGTGCCTGTTGATTTCTTTGACCTCGTGGCGCGGAGCTCGTGTGAGGTCTTAGATTTGTGATGATTTTGTGAAAATTTTGACATGGGTATTTTCAAACTAGTCTTTAAGCAATCGAATTTGGCTTTTGCAAAATACCATTTTGATTTTTTGGTTTTTTGATTTTGATTTTTGATTTTTTATTATTTTTTTTTGTTTTTGCTTTTTGGGTTTGTAATCATCATGATTTAAGCCTTTAAATTTTGAAGTGTTGTGATTAGAGTTGACTTCCCTTTTTGTGCAGCTTTGGTTCTTCGATCATTTGGCTTTGACTATACCCATTAGTCGTCTTTTCAACGTCCATGCTGATTTGGTGATTTTGATGAACAAACGAAAACTCCCTGTCCATTCTGGTGGCCAGTTGGGTTGGTTTGAAAGTTTGCAAGGTATGCCAGATGAAGAGATACGTTGGTTAGGCACCTTCCAACCTTCGGCTTCACCTGTTCTTTCCTTTTCTCAGAGTTGTTTTGCCATATTGATTGGTTTGACTGGAGCTACTCACTACATCCCTCTTCGTGTGTTGCGGCAATTTGGTGAAGAACAGGGTATATGACTCATGGAGATTTTGGAGAGTGGGTCGGGTCTTTTTCTTCTTCTCCCTCCTCGTGGCAATTGCGTAATCGGTTAGAGAAAGCTTGGAAGAACGTGACGACTCTTGATCATCCTGTATTTCCGAGTTATTCTTTTCAAAATTACCAACTTTGGATGCAACAACAGATTGCTGAGAGAAGTTGTGCCACGCCTTCAATTCAAAGGAGGTCTTCTAGTTCTCGTTCTTTTGACCACCGTGATCGACTGACGGAGATGAAGATGTCTCATAAGCGGATTGAGAAGATTTGGTTGCGTTCTGAGAATGACTTGAAGAACCAGATAGCTCGACTCGAGTTTTTGAAGAATGAAGAGTCTTCTATCCTGAGGGCGGAGATTGATGATCTCCGGGAGAGACTTGCTCAAGGTCCTTGTTTTGATGCCTTTGCATCTTACTTGGTGAGTCGTGATGCTTCCGACGCTGAGGTGGTAATGATGGGACAAGCTGCCCGCATTCGCGCCTTAGAAGAAAGACTCGATTCCTTCTTCATTTCTCGACGAGATGTGTGATTGGCACCATTTTTTTTTTTTTTGTGTTTACAAAATGTAACGTGAAACTTTTGAAATGGAAGGAAAATAGGTTTTTTACTTACTTGGCCTCAGGTGTATCTATTGCTTTGAAAACATGATGTTTGAATAAGTCCTAGATTTTTCGTCATCGGCCAAAATAGTAGTTTTGAAAACATTTGAATTTTTGATAATTTGTCTTTGTCGAATAGATATTGTAGATCCAAAATATGAAGATTTTCGAAAAACCTTTGTTATCTCGATGATATTGGTGTTTTTGCCAACTACTGAGGATATAGATGTCAGCAGTTCTCATGTTCTTCTTAGAGTCATCCCCAGTGCCCCAGTACTGGGTGAATATCGATCGAGCAATGAGACTTAGGATTCTGGGAAATTTTTGCCGTTCACAGTTTATACTCATGCAGGCCAGGAGTTGTTTTTTTTTTTTTTTTTTTTTTTTTTTTTTTAATTTTATGATTCCCTTATTGCCCCTGGTGCCAGTTACGATTTTCACCAGACCCGATTTCCACATTTTTGCGCATTGATGCCTTTTTGTGTTTTCATCTTGCCGGTGGTTTTGATCTTGCCATAGTCTGATTCTTTTACTCATAGCGCCCTTTCGGATTTTCACTATGCCCTTTCAGACTATGCTTGTATTTTTTTAGATTTTTTACATTGCAAATCTTGTTTGGAGCCTCTGTGTCTTTGTGGCTTGGTGACTCAAGTTGAGCTGCGAGATCGGCGACTCTACTCTTGTAGTGGTACTCTTTCTTGAGTAACAGATCTAGATTCCCCTCTCGAGTTTGCTGACGACTATTCGTGGCTCGGCAACTCAAGTTGAACCGCGAGATCAATTACTCTACACTTCGAGTACTCTTTTTTTTCGAATATCCGACCTAGACTCCCCTCTCGAATCTTCCAACGACTAGCAAGACTTTGGGGTCCGGACCAAGTCGCAAGATCATTGGTGCTGCCACCGTCATATGATACCTTGGAACATTCCCTGATCTGAAAAGACTTTTGGTGGGACGAAATGTTGGCCAAGGCTAAGTGTAATGGAAAGGTACAAAAGAGGTTAAGGTCTGAGTTTATCTAAAGTGGGCTAGACATGGGGTTCGTCTATTTTTGTTTCGAAAAGGTGATCTATGTCTCCTCCCAGCGTCTTTCGAACTTGTTTAGGCTGGAGATTTGGGTCGAGCTCAGATCAAATGTCCGAGTTTTGAATTTTTTGATTTTTTTTTGTATTTTAGCCGTTCACAGTTTATCCTCATGCGGGCCAGGAGTAACTTGATGCTTTGGCTTTCTGATTTTCTTTTCTTTTGTTTTCCTTTTTTTTTTTTTTTTTTTTTTTTTTTGCATTTACTTGCCCCAGTCTTAGGTTAAGAAATGAACGTGATGGCTCAAAAGGGTTGACTAGGGTTAGATAGTTGTTTTCAGGATAGCAAAGATGGCCTTTCGTCATCTCAGGGTCAGATCTCAGGCGTAGTATTTCTTAACAGTGTCAGCATTGATCGGTTGAGGGAAGACTTGTCCGTCAATCTCTGTAAGAATCAAAGCTCCTCCCGTCATCACCTTCTGCACAATGAATGGTCCCTGGTAGTTTGGTCTGAACTTTCCCCTGGCATCTTCTTGGATTGGTAAAATCTTTTTCAAGACAAGGTCTCCTAGTGAGAAATTCCGAGGTTTGACTTTCTTGTTGTAGGCTCGAGCTATTCGTCTCTGATAGATCTGTCCGTGGCAAATAGATGCAAGGCGGTTTTCTCTCAATCAGATTTAGTTGATCAAATCGGGCTTGAACCCATTCTGTTTCATCCAACTCTGCTTCTTTTAAGATTCGGAGGGAGGGAATCTCAACCTCGACGGGTAAGACTGCTTCCATTCCATACACCAATGAGTACGGAGTTGCCCCAGTTGAAGTTCGAAACGAAGTCCGATAAGCATGAAGAGCGAAAGGCGACAGGCACATGTCATGCCAATCTTTGTAAGTGATTGCCATCTTTTCGATGATTCTTTTGATATTCTTGTTGGCGGGCCTCAACTGCTCCGTTCATTTTGGGTCTATACGGTACAGAATTGTGATGAGTGATTTGAAAGTCTTCGCACATCTTGATCATGTCCTTGTTTTTGAAGTTCTTGGCGTTGTCTGTCACTAATCCGCTGGGAAGCCCATATCTGCAGAACAATTTTTTTTGACAAACTTCAGAACACTGCTCTTTGTGACATTGGCATAAGAAGCGGCCTCTACCCCTTTGTAAAGTAATCGATAGCGACTAGGATAAAACGGTGCCCATTTGAAGCTTTTGGCGAAATCTGTCCAATAACGTCCATGCCCCAGAGTGAGAAGGGTCAGGGGAGTAGTCATGTTGTGCAATTCTGATGGTGGCGCGTTAATCTTATTGGCATAGATCTAGCAGAGATGGCATTTACGGACGTGTTGATAACAATTACTTTCCATGGTAGTCCAGTAATATCCCATTCTCATGATCTTCTTAGCAAGCATGTGACCATTCATGTGAGGTTCGCAGACTCCACCATGTACGGTTTCGATCAGTTGTTTTGCTTCTATTTCTGCCACACATCGGAGTAGGACTTCATGATGTGATTTCTTGTACAGAATGCCATTGCTTAGGAAGAATGGCTGCCTGCTAGCTTCTGAATAGTCTTTCGATCATTAGACGTTGCGTCTGATGGGAGAGTTCGGAGTTCGGTCTCGAGATAGGCTTTGATGTCTGAGTACCAAGGCTTTTCTTCAGATTCTTCAACTTCGACGGGTAGGCAGTAAGCTGGCTCATCTTGAAGTCCAATCTCAATAGGGTCAATGATTAAATCTTCTGAGATACTGATCATGGAAGCGAGCGTTGCTAGTGCATCAGCAAACTGATTCTTAGCTCTCGGCATATAAGTGAATGAGATTCTATCGAAGCATGAGCTTAGCTCTTCGAGATACTCATGGTAAGGGATCAATCTCTGTTCTCGGGTTTTCCATTCTCCAGTTGTCTGATAGACTACTAGGCTCAAGTCTCCGAAAACATCGATCTCATCTACCTCAAGATCTAGTGCTGCTTTCAACCCTGCTATGCATGCTTCGTATTCAGCTTCGTTGTTAGAACATTGGAACTTCAGTCTGATTGCAATTGGCACGTGGGGACCCATCTGGTTTAATCAGTACTGCTCCTATTTCGTTCTCTTTTGATTTGCTGCTCCGTCAAAGTACATTTTCCAGCCTGGTTCTTCGTAATCATCCTCAATCTCAGTGAGCAATATGGCTTCGTCAGGAAAGTTTGTCTTCAATGGTTCGTAATCAGGCAATGGATGCTCGGCTAAGTGGTCGGCGATGGCTTGCCCTTTGATGGCCTTTTGAGTGACATAGGTGATGTCAAACTCGGATAATAGTAATTGCCATTTCGCAGTACGACCTGTCAGTGCTGGTTTTTCAAAGAGATACTTGAGCGGGTCCATTCGAGCATCATGCAAGCATGGTCGAGTAGCTGAGGATGAGGGGATAGTGGCGTAGTCGTTGGGATGCCCAGACCAATGCGCAGCAAGTCTTCTCGAGTGCCGAATACTTTGCCTCATAATCAGTGAAACTTTTTGCTGAGATAGTAAATGGCTTGCTCTTTTCTGCCTGACTCATCGTGTTTGCCCCAGTACACAGCCCATAGACGTTTCTTGCACCGGAGTATACATCAGTAAGGGTCGTCCTGGCGTAGGAGGAACCAAGACTGGTGGATTGAGCAAATATTTCTTTATCTTGTCGAAGGCTTCTTGACAGTCTTCGTTCCATGCTTTCGGCATGTCTTTTCTGAGCAGCTTAAATACTGGTTCGCAAATAGGCGTGAGGTTGCGCGATGAATCTGCTGATATACTGTATTCTACCCAGAAATGCTCGAACGTCCTTTTCTGATACCGGTGCTTTCATTTCGACGAATGTACTTGGTCTTTGCTGGGTCTATCTCAATGCCTCTTCTACTGACGATGAGCCTAGCAGTTTGCCTGATGTTGCCCCGAATACACATTTGTTGGGTTGAGCCTTAAGCTGTATTTCCTTAGCCTGTCGAATAGTTTCTTGAGATTTATCAGATGATCTTCTTCTATGCCTGATTTAGCGATCATATCATCTACGTAGACCTCCATTTCTTTGTGGATCATATCATGGAATAAAGCCGTCATTGCACGTTGATAGGTTGCCCCTGCATTTTTAAGTCCGAATGGCATGACTTTGTAATGAAAAGTGCCCCAAGGCGTAATGAATGTTATTTTCTCTTGGTCTTTCTTCTGCATTTTAATCTGATTGTACCGGAGAGAAACCATCCATGAATGAGAAAACATACCATGCCCCGCTGTGTACTATCGACTAGAGTATCGATATGAGGTAGTGGAAATCGTCCTTAGGACTGGCTTTGTTCAAATCCCGATAGTCGACACACATTCGTACTTTCCCGTCCTTCTTTGGTACCGGAACGACATTGGCTAGCCATTCGGGATACGTGGAGACTGCGAAGAAATCCTGCTTGAAACTGTTTCATCACTTCGTCTTTGACTTTGAGTGTCCATTCTGGCTTGAGTCTTCTCAACTTTTGTTTTGATCGGCTTGCTCCCAGGTACGATCGGCAACTTATGAACAACAAGATCCGTGTCCAAACCATCATATCTTTGTAGGACCAGGCGAAGATGTCTTGATAGTTACGTAATAGTTCAATCATTTCTTCTTTTGCTGAGGGGTTAACAAGGCTCCGATTTTTACAACACGTGGGTCATCTTCAGTGCCGAGGTTGACCGAGTCTGTATCCTCAATGTTTGGCTGAACACCCTTTTCATGTCGTTCTAACAGGTCCTTGATTTCTTTAGGAGGGTATTCCACTTCGTCCTCAGACTCTTCCTCAATTCCCATGAGATCGAAGTCGAGTTCGAGATCGAAGTCATACTCATCCTTTTCATATTCTGTTCTGTCCAAAGGTCCATCCGATTGAGACAAACCTCTTAAATTCTGAGATAACTCTTTTTTTGGTTTTTGGAATATATCTATTTTTTTGAGATTTTGAAAACTTTTCGATTTTTTTGTTTTTTGTAGACTTTTTGATTTTTTTGGTTTTTGAAGACTTTTTGATTTTTGAGTGCTATTTTCCGGACATCTGAAATAAGAAGAACAAACACGCATTAGTAAAGATAGGGAGCCCTCAAAACAGTCTTTACCCGAGGACGAGGGCTCGTTATGATCCTCGGGCAAACTGATGTTGCCTAACGGCGTTTTTTTTTGGAGGCTATAGTAGCCTCAAGGGTTAGAGGGAACTCTTCCCAATTGTTCAGAATTTCCCCTTCTCTGAGGGGACGGATGAGATGTGAGAGTGATTTGTTGGGTGATTTGGTTGGTGGTTCAGAGATAACCATGATCTCCGATTGATTTTTGTTGTTGTCAAGTTGGGGCACAGTCCCTCCCAAACTTGGTGGGATGACGACTGATGCCCAGTCAATGCCGGTGGGAAAAGGTGATTCATTCCCTTGGCTGGTAGTGATTTCTACTTCGAGGGATTTTGGAGCGGTCTCCGATGGACTTTCCTTGGAATCCCCATTGAACAAAACGTCAATGCCTTCTACGAAGGATGATTGGGACTCGACGATTGAGTCTTCTTGAAAGTGTAGTGGTGCGGTATTTACCGTTTTTACCCTTTTTGCTCGTGGTGGTTCTGATAAGTTGTTGGGTCTGATATGGGACTTTGAGAAGCTGACACTAATGTGAGGGACTCGACCCGGGTTCCAGACATTCGATTCCCGATTTTGCTTTCTTGCTAGTCGAAGTTCCTTCTTCTTTTCTTTCATTTCTGCTATATCCTTCTTTGTGGGCCTGAACCCTAGACCAAAATAAGGAGTATATTTGCTTGCTTCGACTGGTGTAGCTCTTCCTCTTCCCCCTGGTCCTAACCCTTGCTTGGGCCGGTAACCTCCCCTTTTCATGACCCGATCAACCATAAGGTTCGCTCTCGATAGCTTTGCCTTTACCTTCTCCTTTCCCTTCTCTATGTGGTTGACAGCCGCGAATTGGTACGAATGGTAGAGTGCCTTTTCCTTCGTCATCTCTATATCAATGAATGGCACATCTGGGGCCCTCCCAGCTGGAATAAGGTTCTCTGCCAATACTGATATCATCCTTTGCCCCATGAAAAATTTGACTCTTTGGTGCAACGAGGAAGGCACAGCCCCGGCAGTATGGATCCATGGTCTACCCAATAGTAAGTTGAATGTCGTTGGTATCTCCATGACTTCGAACGTTACTTCGAACGAACGTCATGGGCCTATTGTGATTGGTAGGTCTACTTCGCCCAGCGAGTCCCTTCTCGAACTATCGAAGCCTCGGACGACCTTGTTATTGGGTTTCACATGCGACCAATCGGCGTTCAGCTTTCGGAAGGTCTCAAGTGGACAAACATTAAGCGCTGAGCCGTTGTCAATCAGCACCCTGGCAACCATCATGCCCTTGCATATGACCATAATGTTTAGTGGCTCGACGTGCCCCGTTCCTTCAGGTGTAAACTCATTTTCTGTGAAGATAATAGGATTGGAGGCCATGATCTGGCTGACCGTTTGCTCTAACTGCACTGGCGTCGTGGTCGAAGGTACATGTGATCCCCCTAGGACTTTCAACAATGCCTCTTGGTGCTCTTCTGATTTTTGTATTAGTCCTAGGATGCTGACTTGGGCTGGTCTGCTTGTTCAACCTGTCTGCTATATTATGCTCTCTCTTGAGGATGAGCTTAATAAAGTCTGTGGCTTCTTTGTCTGTCACTTTCACATTTTCTTCCATCTTCTCATCCTTATACAACTTGCCTTTCCCTTTGCTTTTCTATTTGTCTCCTTTCGCTCTCTTCTCTTTCTCTTGCTCTCTGTCTCTTTGCTTTCTCTTTTCCACCCTTGCATTTCTCCCTGATTTTCCCCCATTTTCTGACAATTTCTGGCACTTTCCCGCCTGGTTATACGGCTGATATCAGCCACCATTGTTTCTTCATTGTTTCGAACCCGACGGTCGTGGTGATGGTGGTCTCATAGCTCCAAGGAATTGCCTGATCGGAGCTATATGGGAATGGTTTAGATGAGTGTATGGTTATGGGGGGTGGATCGGGTTTCATATTGAGAATGAGAGGAGGTGGTGGTGATTTGGATGTAGTGCTGGTGGAAATTGGTGGAGTCGATGTAGTGTATGGGATGACGAGTGGTAGACGTGGAGATGAAGTGTATGGTGTATGGAGGGGGGGTCGAGTTGATCCTTGTGGATATGGTGGTATGTACAGTATGACCAGAGGGGGTCGAGTCGAACTTTGATGATGGGGTGATCCACAAGGTATGACCAAAGGTGGTCGGGTGGTAGTATCTTGATGAGGGGGATGGATGGTGAGGTTGGCCATTCCGAGAGGTAGCTGTGAATTCTGTGATGGATTTGTTGCATGGTGGTTGATCGTGTTAATTGTTGACATCTTTGATTTTTGGGTTAAGTGGACTCTGATTTTCGTTCCGATGGGTGCTATTAGATCTGAAGGATTGAAGTCAAATTCTTCGCAGATGATATTTACCCTGTGCCCACTCCCCTTCCCGTTATGAGTAGGTAGGGGGTTTTGATTGATGTTCTGTTGTTGGGGTGGGTTGGGAGGTCCATCCAGGATAAGAGCCTTCTTATCAATTAGATTCTGCACCTGATGTTTGAGCTGCCAACATTGGTCTGTGGAGTGTCCAGGTGCACCCATATGGAATTCACAGAATAAATTGGGATTGTACCCTGGCCCCTTGATGGCCTCAGGATTTGGCGGACGTTTTGCAAGATACTCACCCCTAAGCAAGATTGGCAGTAACTCAGATAGTGTCATAGGTAACCTGGTAAATACTCTATTTACTCGGTTCGGTCTTGCTTGCTGATTCTGCCCATACTGTTGTGCTAGCTGTGCTGGCATGGCTTGTGGAGGAACTGTTCGGAAGGGATTCTGTGGTGCTGGAGACCCCAAGCAGGCGGTACTGGGCCCGAGGTGCCTGAGGTGCATGTGGCCTTTGAGCTGGTGCCTGAATGATGAGAGGTTGGTTGGGTTGTACATTATTGACCTGGGTATCCTCTTTCTTTTTGACAAAAGGTACTGATTTCTTTTGTGCCGAGGTCCCCGCTGCTGCACTCAAGGCTGTAAAGTCAAATATTAGACTAGTTCGGATCCTGTCCTCGACCCGGTCTGCTACTTGAACTAAGTTTGAGAAGGTGCCTGTAGTGTGTCCAACCAAATGAGTGTAAAAGGCATGCCCCAGTGTCGAGATAAACGTAGTGTTCATCTCCTGTTCAGTCATCGCAGGCCGCACTTGTGAGGCGGACTCTCGCCATCTCTGGGCATATTCTTTCACTGTTTCTTTATGTTTCCTCGTCATCTTAGCCATATCATTCCGATCCAGACCCACATCTGTATTGAACCGGTAATTTGCCAGAACATTTCAGCCAAGTCCTGCCAACTCTTGATGAGTGTATGGTCCAATCCTGAGAACCACTTGAGAGCCGGTCCTGTCAAGCTTCTTTGGAAAAGTTGTACCAGCAGTTTGTCATCCTCGCCGTATTGGCATATTGATCCGCAATACAATTTGAGGTGTGACAGAGGACACCCAACACCATTATATTTCTCAAATTCCGGGCATTTAAACTTGGCCGGCAGCTGTGCGTTGGGATAGAAGCATAGGTCCCTGAATCTTATTCCTCCTAGAGTATTTGTGCCTTTCATCCGTCGCATTTCCTCTTGGAGAGATTCAATCTGTCGGGCCATTTTGTCGTCAGTAGCACTCTTAGCTTCAGGAGCCCTAAAGTCACACTCGTCATCTGGGATCATCACGGGAGGTGGTGGGTTTTTGTGTATATAAAGCGGAGGACCCTGATATATTGGCACAGTAGGAGGTGGGGTGGTTTGTTGTTCTGGTCGTATTTGCTCAGGGGGTTCGGGGTTTGACCCGGATGCTTGATGCTGAGTTGCCTGTGCTTGCAGAAAATTGGTGCTACTCAAGACAGCCGCCAAGATTTGTTCCTGCCTTTTCGTTGTTTCTAACAGCTTTGCTATCATTGCATTAGCTTCGGCCAGTTCATTTGTCGCAGGTTGTGGTTCATCTGAGTTACTCATGGTTGATGAAGATGATCGGAGAAAGTATGGAGGCTTCTCAGGGAGTTTGTACTTTTTTCGTTTGGCCACCTGTGGGTACAGAAGACCAAGTGTTACTATCTTACTTACAAAAAGGGAAATGCATGATGTTTTATTAGGTCCGGTAATTATTATGGGATGGTACTCAAAAAGGGAATTTAGTTAGGTGAGCTTGAAAATACGGTTCGTCAGCGCGGAGCTGGATTGTTTTTGAGAGAAAATAATTACATCAGCGCGAAGCTGGCATCGACACGGGGTCAGTAAAACGGTTTGAACAGAAATTACATCAGCACGGAGTCGTTAAATGTTTGAAAAGAAATTACATCAGCACGGAGCTGGCATCGACACGGAGTCGGTAAAACGGTTTGAAAATAAATTACATCAGCACGGAGCTGGCATCGACACGGAGTCGGTAAGGTATTTTGAAAAGAAATTACCTCAGCATGGAGCTGGCATCGACACGGAGTCGGGAAAATATTTTGAAACGAAATTACATCAGCGCGGAGCTGGCATCGACGCGGAGTCGGTAAGACATTTTTTTTAAAAAAAGAAATTACCTCAGCACGGAGCTGGCATCGACACGGAGTTGGGAAAACATTTTGAAAAGAAATTACATCAGCACGGAGCTGGCATCGATACGGAGTCGGTAAAACATTTTTTTTTTAAAAAGGTAATTTCCTCAGCACGGGGCTGGCATCAACACGGAGTCGGGAAAACATTTTGAAAAGAAATTACATCAGCACGGAGCTGGCATCAACACGGAATCGGTAAAACATTTTTTTTTAAAAAAATGTAATTTCCTCAGCACGGGGCTGGCATCGACACGGAGTCGGGAAAACATTTTGAAAAGAAATTCCTGAGATAAACTGAGTTAGAATAACCCATATTTTTGGCAGCCCCCAATTCAGCTCTGAAATCATCATCGGCCAGGCGGATCTCCAAGGAAGAGGCGGCGCACAATGGCACTCTTAAATCACATTGTTCCCTGAATAGACGTAGTCTATCCCCCTCGTATCAACATGGTAATATCTTTCTAGGCACCGACTTTGATCAAGGACTGCAATTGGTGCTTTGTTAACATCTTTTTTTTTTTTTTTTTTGAAAAAGTTGAATGTGTTTGAGTCGATTGATTGGTTGTTATCTTTATTAGATCATAGATGGATCATAAACTTGATTCGCTATGGGTCGTGGACTTGATTTGTTGTGGATCTGGGTTGTGGACCCAGTTGAAGTGGATCTGGGTCGTAGACCCAGATTGATTGGATTTGGGTCGTGGACCCAGTTTGATATGGATCTGGGTCGTGGACCCAGTTTGGTTGGATCTGGGTTGTGGACCTAGTTGATTAGATCTGGGTCGTGGACCCAGTTGACATGGATCTGGGTCGTGGACCCAGTTGGACATGGATCTGGGTCAAGGACCCAGTTTGATATGGATCTGGGTCGTGGACCCAGTTTGATATGGATCTGGGTTGTGGACCCAGTTTGGTTGGATCTGGGTTGTGGACCCAGTTTGATATGGATCTGGGTTGTGGACCCAGTTGGATATGGATCTGGGTCGTGGACCCAGTTTGATATGGATCTGGGTCGTGGACCCAGTTGGACATGGATCTGGGTTGGGAACCCAGTTGGAAACGGATCTGGGTCGTGGACCCGTTTTGAAGTGGATCTGGGTCGTGGACCCAGTTTGATATGGATCTGGGTCGTGGACCCAGTTGGACATGGATTTGGGTTGGGAACCCAGTTGGAAACGGATCTGGGTCGGAGACCCGATTTAAGATGGGTCTGGGTTGTAGACCCAGTTTGGTTGGATCTGGGTTGTGGACCCAGTTGGACATGGATCTGGGTTGGGAACCCAGTTGGAAATGGATCTGGGTCGTGGACCCGTTTTGAAGTGGATCTGGGTCGTGGACCCAGTTGGACATGGATCTGGGTTGGGAACCCAGTTGGAAACGGATCTGGGTCGTGGACCCGTTTTGAGGTGAACACTCGATGAAGGACAAGTTTGATTATGACTGCGATTGATAGTGAGCCGCGTTGGGCAAAGTTCGTTTGGAGTGGGATCGATTATGAGTAGTAGGCCCTGAGTTTTATAACAAAGTGAATCATTTGATCATTTTCAAGATTTAAAACTCAAAATAAAAAAAAACTTCGAGAAGAAAAGTTGTCAAGACTGACATAAAGAACAAAATGAGCAAAACAAAAAAATTTTTTTTTTTTTTTTTTTTTCAGGGTCCGTTTTTCAAGTACGGACCTAGCACTTTTTGGCTGGTCCGTGCTTCAAGTCCGGACCAGAACATCAAATTTTTTTTTTTTTTTTTTTTTTTTAATTGGGGTCCGTTTTTCAATCACGGACCTAACTATTTTTGGCTGGTCCGTGCTTCATGCACGGACTTAAGAAAATATGTCCAGTCCATTTTATAAGAACGGACTTAACAATATTTCTTGAGTCCGTGCTTCAAGCACGGACCAGAACCTTTTCTGGCCTTCCAACCTTGCTCTGTTTTTTATCCTCATCCCATTTTGGCCATGTTTTTCTGGATTTTGAGGTACATAGCCTCTGTTTTTTGGCTTGGGCCACAAAAATTTATTTTTTTTTTTTGATGACGCATATGATAACAAAAAAAAAAAACAGATTTCCCCCTTTTACCTAGGGGGACATATAAATGAGACCAAAACATGAAAATCCTAAAATCTATACAACTTGCCATCGTGGGCTACAAGAAAAGCAATAAAATTACAACACACATACGTGGGATGGATCCGAAATTAAAATTTGGAAATCTTAGTGCCCTTTGTCTATTAGTTACGCTTCGATGCATGCGGTTTGTAGGTAGTTTTCCGGCTACCCATTCTTCAAACCTTGATGGACACCAAAGTGCACACATCTTAGGTTGGTGAATGGGGTGGATGTTCTCCTCCCAGCCACCCAAAATAGCGATCTCGGGGGCTTGAGAGTACCGGCATCCGGGGTTAGAAATTTAAAGAGGAGGAGGGGTGGCTTATGCATAAGGGTGTGAGTCGCATGTGCATGTGCGTGCATTCTTTGAATTGTATCCATCCTTACATCCTTTGTCCAACAAAATAAAACACATATACAAAGCACGAAATAAGTAAATATTACAAGCATTCTCCAATGAAAATAAAAATAGAAAAAAAAAGACATGAAAAATGTTAGAAGGTAAGCACAAATACGGAAATGAAAACACACATTTTTTTTTTGTTTTTAGAAATAATGACCGAATCAAAAGAGGGTCGGACCCACTAGTCTATATCCCCAGTGGAGTCGCCAAGCTGTCGACACGGGATTTTAAACATTTTTAAAACATCCCTCCACTTTGGGGTGTTTTGGAGTCGCCACCATTCAAATATGGAATTGGGTGTGAATGGTCACCCGATGTCTCATTTTTTGAAAATTAAATCATTTTTGATGTGATGACTCTCGTAGGATAATGCACATGGTCCAACCTTGATTCAAGGTAAGGGGGTCCATTTATGGAGTAGGGAAGGTGTTAGGCACCCTACTCCACCCACACAATGTGGTAACCTCGGATTCGGTTTTCTTAAAATAAAAAAAAGAAATAAAATCAAAGAAAAAGTTGATGTGTGCCCTCAAGGGTGAGGGATTTTCAATGTTGATTTCAATCACTAAGGGCACCCTTATGAAGAAGGGGCCCTTTGGTGATTTAACCCATGGGGGTGTGTGCAAGTGTGTAGGAAAGGGGAATGTAGAAGAGGGGATGTGGAGGGGGAGTTCCTTTTGTTGAACCCACCTTGTCCTTGAGTTGATCTTCAAATATGTCTTCCCTTGAGTTGATTTGGACTTGCTTGAAGTTGTGGAAGATTGAGTTGAGTTGAGAGTGAGGTGTTGAGAGTAGAGTGTTGAGATGAGATGAGAGAGATTTGAGTGTAGTGAAGAGTAAAGTAGAGAGTTGTAGTGTTTTGAAGATTGTTTTTTTCAAATTTTCATTAGGTGTTGTAAGAGGAGAATGAAGGGGTTTTTATAGAAGTTGAGAGGCATTTTAGGGGTATAATAGGGTGAGGGTTTAGAATGGTGGATAATGGCATGGGTTTTAGAGGAAAAGGGTATAAAATTTGAGATGCAAATGAGGGTATTTTTGTAATGAGGGAAATGGGTTGTGTTTTAACCCAAATGGTTTGGATCTTACCCAAATCCATTTGGGTAGAGTGTTTGGTGGGGTGAGATGAGTGATGGTTGATGGGTGTAAGAGAGTTGTTTGGAGAATGAGTGTAGAGATGGTTGAAGAGGTATGGTGTTTGATTTGGAGAGATGAGTGGTGATTGGTTTGATTTTGAGAGGATTGAAGGGATGATGACATGTGGCAAATGTTGGGATGAAGAGATTAGTTGATTGGTGATGGTGGTTGGATGATTAGAGAGAAGAGTATGGGAGGTATGGGTTGAGGTATGGGTTGAGGTGATTTTATGGGAGTGTTTTAAGGGAAAGTGATGGTTGAGGTGTGGGAGATATGGGTTGTGATGTGGGTGGTTGATAGTGTTATAATATGTAGGGTATGGGTTGAGTTGTTGGTTGTTGATGATGAGAGGATGGGGGATAGGTTAGGTTAGGGTAGGGTATGGGTTATGATGTTGGTGGTTGATGATGAGAGGATGGGGAATAGGTTAGGTTAGGGTAGGGTTATGGGTTGAGTTGATTAGATGAGGGAGGTGGAAGGAGATGATGACATGTGTCATTTTGTGTATTTAGTTGGTGATTGGTTTGATGAGATTGATAGGTTGGATTGGGTTTGGGTAGTGAATTGGGCTTAGGTTAGGAGTTGGGTTTAGATTGGGTTGGGTTAATGTTGGATAAAGTAGTTTGGGTTTTGGGTGTGGGCTTGGATAGGGAATTGAATGATAATGAGGATGGACTTGGATTTAATAAGAATGATTGGGCTTGGGTGGAATAGATGGTTTTGGGATTCATGGGCCACGTGAATAGGATTGGCCCATTTATTTTGAGGAAAACAAGACTTTTGAAGGTATGGGCTTTGAGGGCCCAATACGGTTTTTATTTTTGTTTTTGGATATTTTGGCGTCGAGGGCCCGCTCAAATTCGGGTGTCTACACCTTTGACCTATTATAAGCCACACAGTCACATGTCCCAATTGCCAACGTAGTACCAGTACGTGGTCAGTCCCCTCGTGGGATGCCAAACCATTTATGAAAGCTACAACTCTTGACTCGTACCCGTAGGTATAAAAGATAATCTAAGTATATCAATTGCACTTCTTGGTCAAAACCGGTGCCTAAGCAAGATCTTGCCCCGCTGTACCCTACTGTACGAGGGGGATAGACTACGTCTATTCTAGACCAGAGGTATTTAAGTGGGCCATTGCTCAGCATTGTGCGCCACCTCTCAACTGGAGATCAAACTGGCTGTTTTTGGCTTCAGAGAAGTGAATTGAGGTTTTAGATTATCACCTATACGGTATATCAAACCAAGTCACCACGTATCGAAAGGTATATAGGTGTGCTTGGGCAAGGGTGGCCAGATAAAAACACATTGCACGTAATAAGCTTAGAGTCTAGAAACCTTCCCTGTAAGTCACGACTCGAACTTATCATGGGTGTTCCCGGGCTGTTTATTGAATGGAACCTTTGGATTAATGAACGCATGTGAATGATGAGATCAGAATGCATGTGAATGATGAAATGGATGTATGTGAATGATGAGATCAGGAATGTATGGTTGTCCTCAAGGATCAAAAATTTTGTTTTGAAAATTAAAATGAATGCACCGACCCAATAAAAAATCCATTTTTGGCAATAATTTGTAATGACTCAGTCCATCTCGATCAAACAATCACAATAGGCCGAGCCATTTAAATCAAAATGAAAATCAAATTCTTTGCTAAATTCGGGTTTCAACCCATTTTCGAAGAAGGAAAATGATTTACAAAAGGAAACATTTTCTGGGAAAAATGTTTTCCAAAAGAAAATACTTTCCAAAAGAAATGAAAAAGAAAGAAAAATGATTTACAAAATCTATTTTTGCATGGAAAATTTTTGAAATATGTTTTTTTACCAAAAACTATTTTTTGCATGGGCCTTGTAAAATTATCAAAATATGTTTTTCTAAAAAGAAAATTATTGCAAAAAATAATCAAAATTGTGAAAATTGTTATTCAATAAAAACATTATTTTCAATAGTGCAATAAAATTATTTTCCTTCTGAATAATCATTGAATGGATGAATTGTTTAATGGATTGGTACACAAAATTCAATAAAATCTCAGGGTTCATTTAAAATGTCATTAAGGGGGTGACACTGAAATTGGTTAAATTCACCTTCAAAGAGGTTTTAAGGGTTATCATTGTATCTAAGCTCAATCGTCCATCGTCTAGCTAGGGTTGTAAATCCGATCAGTTAGAGTAAACGTCAATATCAAGTCAACAGTCAGAAATGACCTCAAAATTTCTCAACATCGTCCAGTTGTTCGTTGAAGATCATAGTGCTTCAATCCTACCGGTTGTAAGCAATATCTCAGTCCTCAGTCCTAATCAAACTCGTGTGGGTATTTGTCTTGAGTTTTCATGAGTCATTTGGGTTAGCTCGAGTCCTTTTTTCCAACAAGGTCATATCTTCCTTAGATTGAGTTTACTCTTTCCTATTGAGTCAAGTTAGTTTGTTGAGTCTATAGAGGTGTCTATCGCCCCTCCAGAATTTGATTGGATAAAGGAAATTTTTGAATACCTCGAGTGCATTAACGAATTAACTACTAATCTAGCTTCAAGGATAGATTTTTCTCCTGAGCAAGAAGATAAGAGTCGGGCTCAAGAAAGCAAAGGTCATTGACCCCGGAACAGAAATAAATTCCTAAAGAGATTCAAATAGAAACCATCTTATCTCTAGAGGAACACAAGGAGATAATGAATTTTCTCAAAAATTTCAAAAGACTTGTTCGCGGGGCTTATGAGGATATGTTAGGTGCAAGCTTGGGTGTTGTCTTACACGGATTAGATATTGAATTGATAAAATGATATCAAAGAAGATCTTACAAAATGTATCAGTGCTAGACTTCTCAACATGGTAGAGCTCCCAGAATAGATTACCATTATCAGATTATGAAACAGTTGAAGCGGTATTGATATCTGATAATAGGTCGTATATCAAAGTTTAAGTTATCACTCTGTGTTCAAAGTTCGAGATTCGACATCACATTATCTCTCTACCGTCCTCAGATTAATGAAAAGGTTGAAGCAGCCAATAAAATATCTCAAAACAATCATCAGGGAAATGTATCAATCACACCAGGATTAGTTAGAGAAGTTACCATTCACACTAAGGGCACATCATACTTTAATACAGTCTTCCACTGGAGCTATTCCCTACTTTCTAGTGTATGATATGGAAGCAATCTTACCAGTTGAAATGTAAATCTCGTATCTCAAGGCCTTCAAGGAAAGTCAATTGTCAGAAGCAGATTGGGTTCGTCAACGGTATGAAGAATTAAGTTTGATCGAAGGAAAATGACTAAGAACTTTGTATCACATGCAAGCTTATCAAAGAAGAGTTGCTCGTGCGTTTGACAAAAAGATCAAGGCCGTCACTTACAAGTCAGGGATTTAGTACTCAAAGAGAATCAAGCACCTATCTTTGACCCTAGAGGGAAGTTCAAACCAAATTGGGGGGATCTGTTCATCGACAATGAAATATTATCCGAAAAAAACTATCAGATTTCAATATCATGATGAAATCGAATTACCAGAGCCAACCAACCTTGACCAGATCAAACGGTACTACATTTAAGGAGGTCATCTTTGACAGAATCAATTTTCCTGCTACCCAGTTCAATATCTCCATTCTCAGCCCCTTGCAGCCTTTTCAAAAAAAAAATGATGCCTTTTTCTTTCTCAGCCCGTTCACCTAACCTAGGGAAGGGAAAAATTCGAACTACATTTTCATCTAATCCCAAAATTCTGGGGCACGTAGGCAACCTGAGAAGTTACTTCAGGCCCGACGACATCATCAAAAAAAAAATCTATTTCCCCACACAATAAAAAAATGAAAAAAATTCAAAAGAAAAAGAAATCCAAATGGGGAAGAAAATTTAAGGCAAAGTAAAAAAATACCACACAAGGGGCATTTGGGTTTTTGAGCCTCAAAATCTCATTCTTTTTATACCCAGTCCTAAGCCTACCCATGAAAGTCCTCCTAAGTACCGTGCGAAAAGTCAAGGAAGATAGCAAAGTATGATTCGACAGCAACTCCAGAAGTTCAGACAGAAAGAAAAGAAAAAGAAGATAAAAAATGATGAAGCCTGCTATGTTGAAAACCCGAAAAAGGCGACTTAGGCAAAAATTAAGGCAAGCTCGCAAGGTTGAAAATCTGAAAGGACAACTTTGGCAATAATCAGAGCTGAGAAAAAAGAAGGAAATGCTCGCTAGATCGAAAACCTGAAAATGCGATCTAGGCAAAAGCTAGAGTAAGCTCGATGGATTGAAAACCTGAAAAGGCGATATAGGTAAAAGTTAGAGCAAAAAACAAACAGAAGAAAATCCCAAGCTGAGAGCGGTCCGAACTGAAACATCAGAAGTCCGAATAATCAAGTTCAATACTTAGCTTAAACCATACATAGATTCAAAAGCCACAAGTATCTTGTCTACGATTGATCTGAAAACTCTTACTTCCCCAAGTGAACCAATGGAGAGAATGGTGAATTCTATGATGAGTCTCAAAAGGAAATATTTTGTTCTCTTGAGCCTGACTCAAAATCTTCAATAAAATTAATCAAAATTAAAAGTTGGATCTTTATTGCGCTTGTGGTAATCAAATATTTCAAACCTTCATACAAGGGGCATTTTTCTTTTTCCTCTAAATATGTAATTTCCCCCCTTATACCAGGGGCATTTTTTAATGATGCGTTCAATTATTTTCAATGCCATGTTTATTGTCAAACTAGGGACATTTTGTTTTTGAGAAATGTTAGTCCTTAAAGATAATGGGAACCCCAGACTTAATGTTACCCTCTTGATAACATTTTTTCGAAAAACTCTTGAGCTTGAAAAGAAATAAAAACTCAGGTTTTAAATTCATAAAACTTTTAGATAAATCCTTGAGGTTGAAACAAAAGCATTTTGGATCTCACATAGGAGATAGGGCATTCATTCTGTCCCAGATCTATTCATTCCTAGATTCAACCCCTCTTTTCCAGATTCATTTTCAATCGTTCTTTCCCAGATTTATTCCTCCATTCTTAGTTTTACTCAACCAGATGCCGCCGAGGGCTTTCTCGGAACTATGCTCAGATGCCGTCGAGGGCTTTTTCAGAATTTTACTCAGATGTCGCCAAGGGTTATCTTGGATTTTGCTCAGTTGCTGCCAATGGTTAACTTGGATTTTGCTTAGTTGCCGCTAAGGGTTACCTTGGATTTTGCTCAAATGCCGCCGAGGGTTTTCTCGGAACTATGCTCAGATGTCGTCGAGGGTTTTCTTGGAACTGTGTTCAGTTGCCGCCGAGGGCTTTCCCCAAATTATGCTCAAATGCCGTTGAGGGTTTTCTCGGAACTATGCTCAGTTACCACCGAGGGTTTTCTCGAAATTATGCTCAGATGTCACCAAGGGTTTTCTTGAAATTATGCTCAGTTGCCACCGAGGGCTTTCTCAGAATTATGCTCAGTTTTCTTGGAACTATGCTCAGTTGCCACCGAGGACTTTCTTAGAATTATGCTCAGTTACCACCGAGGGCTTTCTCAGAATTATGCTCAGTTACCGCCGAGGGCTTTCTAGGAACTATGCTCAGATGCTGCCAAGGGTTTTCTCGAAATTATGCCCAGACGTCGCTGAGGGCTTTTCAGAACTATGCTCAGATGCCGCCGAGGGCTTTCTTGGAACTATGCTCAGATGCCACCGAGGGTTTTCTTGGAATTATGCTCAGATGCCGCCGAGGGTTTTCTCGGAACTATGCTCAGATGCCGCCAAGGGTTTTCTTGGAATTATGCTCAGATGCCGCCGAGGGTTTTCTCGGAACTATGCTCAGATGCCGCCAAGGGTTTTCTTGGAATTATGCTCAGATGCCGTCGAGGGTTTTCTCGGAACTATGCTCAGATGCCGCCAAGGGTTTTCTTGGAATTATGCTCAGATGCCGCCGAGGGTTTTCTCGGAATTATGCTCAGATGCCGCCAAGGGTTTTCTTGGAACTATGCTCAGATGCTGCCAAGGATTTTCTTGGAATTATGCTCAGATGCCGCCGAAGGTTTTCTCGGAACTATGCTCAGTTACCGCCGAGGGTTTTCTCGGAATTATGCTCAGATGCCGTCAAGGGTTTTCTTGGAATTATGCTCAGTTTATATTTACTTCATGCTCAGATTTGACTCATTTCCAACTCAAACACTTTGAAATCTATCTCAGATTTTGAGCCCACGCACTTGCACAGTTGTTACATCAGACAAGGAGAATTTTCTAAAATTCAAGGATCTGACACTGCCAGTGAGAGCTCGCGCTCAAGGACCTAACATTTTTCTAGTTCGGGGAGAGTTTTACGCTCAATGATCCGAATAACCCGACGAATTGTTAAATCAGGCTGCAAAATAAACTCTCACTAGCTTTGGCATTCGGATATCGCACTATCTACCAAAATAGATTTGCTATCTAGTTTGCTTCAACCCTCTGCCAAAGAGGGGCATCTGTAGACACCCCATTTTTGCATCCGCCTGATTAATCAAGTCCTCAACCAGATCGCAAAGGTTCCCAATGATGGATGTCTATTCCAATGCTTTATTTTGTTACCAGATATGTTTTAGAAATCCGGATGAGGTATCTCGAACTGACAAAACTTAAAAACCACGCTACACTAGGAAAATACGACCCCAGAAACATAGAAATCATCATCTTGCAAACCAAAAAGAAGCTTCACGATAAAAATCACTAAAAATGACTAAATTACCAAAATACCCCTAACATCAAAACAATCCTAGAGCCTGCATTACGCTTAGGAAAACCCACTCAAACACATAAAATAACAAATCGAAACCAAGTAAACCACTTCGCCAATTTTCACAAAATTTGACAAAATTACGAAAATACCCCTCATAAAGTTCACGATCATTTCATACAAAAAAACTTCATAAATGACAAAAACCAATATTCCCATTGAATTCCTTACGAAAAACTGATTCCAAAACATCTTGGAACATTGAAAAACGACTTAAAACGTAAAAAATCCTCTCCGAGGGCAAAATGGTAATTTCACAATTTTAATAATTAAAAATTCTGAAATTAATAAATAAATCATTAAATAATGTAAAGTGAAACATTAATGAAATTAATTATAAAATTTAAACCAAAAAAATTGATCAATCAGGCTTTCAAGAAAAATTGTTGATGGTTCGCAAGATATTTCTTTAAGGACCCCTCCATTTTGGGGTCCAAAGAATTAAAGATATAATAGAGAGGGGTTCTTCAAAAATTTAAAGTCAATCAAGCAATACTAATCTCAAGATATTAAAGTCAATCAAATAAGACTAAAGTCAAAATTAAAGTCAATTAAGTAAGACTACAGTCAAGTATTAAAGTCAATCTCATAAGACTAAAGTCAAAACCCTAAATCAAAACCCTAATCTAAACTAATCGAGTCAATCTCATAAGACTAAGGTCAAAACTTTAAATCAAAACCCTAATCTAAACTAATCAAGTCAATCTCATAAGACTAAAGTCAAAACCCTAAATTAAAACCCTAAAGACTAAGTCAAAACCCTAATTGAAACCCTAAAAGAAACCCTAATCAAACCCTAATGCTTCTAAAAACTTTATAAATAGGAGCCTCCACACCCTATTTTCGTATCAAAGAAAAAACCCTAGGAAAAGTAGGTGAAAAAACCTCTACAACCTCTCCAAAACCCTAATTTTGGAGTCTCAACTCGTTACCTAACACCCCTGCTTCGATTTTAGCCTAAAAAACACCCAAAAATCTCTCAAAAACATCTCAAAAATCCACAATAAATTCGAAGCATCCAGATCCAAGAAGGAGATACCTTGCCTCGGAGATCAGAAATCAAATCCGGAGACAGAACGAAGCAAGGAGTACGGTACAAGGAGCTGTTTTCACCAGATCTGAGGGGATAGTACTTTTGCAGATCGAAGGTAAGGTTTTTCATTATTTTTTAATCTAGGTTTTGTCATTAGCAATGTAGTTATATTTGGAATAAGTAGAGACCGGCATTGGCCGGGCGGGGTTGGTGCCTAACACCTTCCAACCCCGTAACATGATCCCCGGATTCAGATTTTTTGTGGTAGATTAGTTCTTTTTATCCATTTTAGAGTCAGTTTGGTTCCTAGACCACAATAACTAGGTGGCGACTCCCAAACCTCAAGGGTCAAAAGCGGATCCGCGCACACCACGGATCGAGGGCGTTTTCAGAATGATTACGAGTTTTCCTATTAAGCATACATTCACAAAATGCTAGAATTATACATATTTTACTATTAAGTATGCAATATTGTTTAAAGCACAAAAGAACATACCATGCTAAAAAGCTAGTAAAGATATGCAAATAAGATCATAGTAGTTATAGCATGATAAATGTGTGAGAAGCTAAAAAATATACCAATATGAATACTCACACAAGACAGTTTAAAAGATGTTACTATTACAAACACCAACTGTCTTGGGCTACAAAAGTTGAGTCATAAGATTCAACAAACTGAGCATTAAATGAGTCAAAATTTACCAATTTTGGCTCAAATTATGTGGACCAACGGGCATGGCTCACACATACATCCAGTCAATTTTTGACCCGAAGCATAGAGATTTCAAATCCTCAAATCTACCTATAAGAGTACAACAACGATTTTCAATCAAGATTTGCAAATTTGATGCAAAAAATCGAAATTCAAAAAATTGTCCGACGGATATACGTCTACTTGGTCAATTATCGATGGGAAGCAGTAAGACTTCATCATTCATAAGTGGACTCATTTTTAGAAACATGTGAGGATACAAGGATCCAAATTTACCAATAGACAACATGTTCTTGAAATAAGACAGATTTTTGGATGAAGTTACCACACTAGCTTCAATTAATGTGAAAATGTTTTAAAAGAAAAATTCACAGAAATGAGATCTGAACCTTAGCTATACCAATAGAAGCACACATACTCAAGAATCTTGAACTCAAACCAAGTTTTATGTCAGGTGTAGATATGAGATTTTCATCTATGAAGATCTCTCCTACTTGGATTTTGGAGTTGCCACCATTCTTTTTTATAAAAGGGTGTGTAAAGGGCCACCTGTAATGCATTTTTTTTAAAAGAGTATCATTTTGGCATTTAGTGACTCTCGTACGAATAAGATCCATTGGTGCTCCTTAGATCTAGGTGAGGGGGTCCATATTACGGAGTATGGATGGTGTTAAGCACCTTAGTCCCTCTACTATTGGTGGAAACCTCAAATTCAATCGATTTGAAAATAAAAATAAAAATAAAGCAAGTTGAGAAGTCAGTTTGTGTTTTCGAGTGTGAAGAACGTTGATTTTAGTTTAAACTAAAGAAGGCTTCTTTATTAAAAAAAAAAGGGGGGGCCCTTCTATGGTCTATACCTTCGAACGAGTTGAGAAAAATGTAAACCTTTTTAGTCGAGGGCCCATTTCCATAGGGAAAGGGCCCAAAGCCTTAGTCTCAAAGTTTTGGTGGTGTGTGCATTGGTGTAGAGATTTTAAAAGTGTTTTCTTTCGAAAAACTTCTTAACCTCTACTCTTGCGATTGAGTCAAAGCCTAATCTATCGAAAGTAGAGGAACTTTTTTTTGTAGTTTTGAAACTAAATAAAAGTAAAAGTAAAAAAAAAAAATAGAAAGGGGAAATTTGGGAAAGAAAGAGAGGGAGGCTTTCTTTATTTTTGTCCAAAATTTACCTTGTTCTTGACTTGATTTTCTTTGATTTTCTCCTTTCTTTCAAGAGATGAGCCTTATTTTACTTATCTTGGCTCACTTGTAAGTAGAGATTGTGAGAGGTTTGAAAGTTGAGAATAAGATTAGGGAATTGAGAATGAGTTAAGAGAGTTGAGTTCAAGTCTTGGTGGTCCATATGTTAGGAAAGGGGGGGTTTTTATAGGATTTTGAAAGTTCCTTTTAAGGGTAAAATAGGATGAAAAGGTGAAAGAAGGTAGAATGGTGTAAGGTTTGTGAGAAGGGTATATGTAAATTGAGAATGATGGGGGGGGGGGTATTTGTGTAAATGGTATAAGTGGGTTGTGACCCGAATGGGTTGGATCCTTTAACTCATTGGGTTGAATGTTAAGTGGGGTGAAGAGGTGTAGTGTTTGATTAAGAGAATGGGTTGTTTAAGGAATTAGGTGGTTAGGTTTTGGGAAAGTGAATGATGTGGTGACAAATGTCTGAAAGGTGTGGAGATGGAGTATTTAGATGAATTAATTGGGGAGAAAGGGTGTGGGGATGGCTTGTGATGATGGGTTTAAAGATAATGAAGAGAAAATGGTATGAGTTGTGATGGGGGTAGGTGGTTTTGTTAGAAAAAGGTAATAGGGGTAGGTAGTTGAATGAGGAAAGTAGGCTGAGGTGGTGGCATGTGTTCCACTTTGATGATCTTGGGTGATTGGTTGTGATCTTTAGACTTGGATTGAGATGGTTGGGTAGTGGGTTGAATATGTTTGGTATTGGATTTTAAGTCAAATAGACTTAGGTGGTGGGTTGAGTAGGGATATTGATGGGTTAAGTTGAATTGGACTAGGGTTGGGTTGGGTTGAAAAGTGATGATGGTGTAAAAGAGGAGTGAGGTAGGTCTTTGGCCCATGGGCCACATAGGAAGGGGACCTTAAGGACTTTATTTGAAAGAAATAAAGGCTAATTAATTTTTTTTTTGGAGGTTTGGGATTTGGCCATTCCAATTTTGTGGATTTTAGGGCACTTTGCATGGAGGGCCCATCCAAATTTGAGTGTCTACAGTTAACCCTCTTTATAGGAATTGTGTACAAAGAATAGACAAAATCCTTATTTGTACAGGCCCGAGGATTTTTCTTGAATAAGTTTTAAAAATACCAAATTGGTTGGATGGAGTGGTTTGACGAGATTGACCTTTTGATTTCCTTGAGCTCATAGCACGGAGCTCGTTTGAGATCTTGGATTTGTGATAATTTGATGAAAAAATTTTAAAACGGGAGTTTTCCAATAAGTCTTAGGCAATTTGAATTGAGTTTTTGGAAAAATGCCTTTCTATTTTTTTTCCTATTATTATTATACACACACACACACACACATATATATATATATATATAGATATGGGTCCCGTTCAGCAACAAACATTTTGACAAACATTTTGGCAAAACATTTTTTAAAACATGGGTTAGAGGTTTTGGAATGGGCTGATTTTTGGTGAGGAATATCTCTATGGTGAGGAGATCATCCTCACTAAAAATCAGCCCATTCCAAAACTTCTAGCCCTAGTTACAAGTTGAAAAATCGTGGACCGTCCATTTTTTGTAAACCATGTTTGATGAGGTTAGAAGTTTTGGAATGGGCTGATTTTTGGTGATGATGATCTCCTCACCGTAGAGATCATCCTCACCAAAAATCAGCCCATTCCAAAACTCTAACCCATGTTTTGAAAAATGTTTTGCCAAAATGTTTGTCAAAATATAGGGAAATGTTCAGCAACAAACATTTTGGCAAAACATTTTTCAAAACATGGGTTAGAGGTTTTGGAATGGGCTGATTTTTGGTGATGATGATCGCTACGGTGAGGAGATCATCATCACCAAAAATCAGCCCATTCCAAAACTTCTAACCCCATCAAAAATGGTTTACAAAAAATGGACGGTCCACGATTTTTCAATTTGTAAACTAGGGCTAGAAGTTTTGGAATGGGCTGATTTTTGGTGAGGATGATCTCCTCACCGTAGAGATCGTCCTCACCAAAAATCAGCCCATTCCAAAACCTCTAACCCATGTTTTAAAAAATGTTTTGCCAAAATGTTTGTTGCTGAACGGGACCCTATATATATACATCGCCAGATGCCTTAGTTTTCCATTTCGTTTAGTTTTCTATCTAGTTTTCCCATTTTCATTTTTTCTTGTTTTGTTGTGCTCTTCGGTTGTTAAGGTGACTTTTGCGTGGACTTTTCGTGCGTGGTGATTCATACTTCAAGCGTGTAAACACCTCATTTTTGTACTCACTTGATTAATCAACTCGTCAATCCGATCGCGACGATTCCCAATGATGGATGATTATTCTAATGCTATATCTATTACTAGATATGTTTCAGAAATTTAGATAAGGTATTTCAAGCAAACAAAACTTTAGAAACCACGCTACGCTAAGAAAATATAATCCCAAAAACATAAAAATCATCATTTTATAGACAAAAAGAAGCTTTACGATAAAAATCACTAAAAAATGACCAAATTACCAAAATACCTCTAACATCAAAACATCCTTAGAGCCCACATTACGCTTAGGAAAACCCTTTCGAACACATAAAACAACAATTTGAAATCAAATAAATCATTCCGCCAATTTTCACCAAATTTGACAAACTTATGAAAATGCCATTCATAAGGTCCATGATCATTTCACCCCAAAAATCCATAAATGACATAAACCCACAATCCCATTGAATTCCTTACGAAAAATCGATTCCAAAACATCCCTGAAAGTTCTCTTCGGGGGTAAAATGGTAATTTTTTAATTTTAGCAATTTAAAATTTTGAAATTAATAAATAAAATATTAATTAACATAAAGTGAAATCTTAATAAAATTAATTTAAAAATCTAAATCAAGAAAATTAATCTATCAAGCCCTTAGGCAAAATTGTTGATGGTTGCTCACTTATTTAAGTGGAGCCCCCCTTGATATTTATTAAAATACCCTTCAATTTGGGGGTCCAAATAATTAAAGATATAATTAGAGGGTTCTCCATAAAATTTAAAAATATATTCTTTCATTTTACGTAAGAATTAAAACCCTAATCTAAATAAACATAGTCAATCAAATAAAACTTAAGTCGAAACCCTAATTAAAACCCTAATCTAAAGAAGCCTAGTCAATCAAATAAAACTTAAGTTAAAATCATAATTCACCTTATCTAAAAGAAAGACCTAGTCAAACTCTAATTCTTGCAAAAAAATCTATAAAGAGGAGCCTCTACAATTTAATTTCGTGGGTAAAAATAAATCCTAAAAAAAGTAGATCAAAACGTCTCTCTAGCCTTCTCCAAACCTTGATTTTATTTTTTATCATTCTTTTTGGCTCGATTATTGATTATTTGTTTCAATGGTGAATATTTTGTTTTGGCACATTTTTTTTTGGTCAATCTAGGGTCACTCGGAATGACCGTAAATAATGCAGGATTTCAAGAGGGTAATGATATGAAATAATGATTGTTGACCCAATTTTTTTTTGTCTAGTTTATTTTATATTTTTAGATTGTATTATCTTTTCTTGGCATTATTTGGATTGATTGCTAGTATGTTATTTTGGGGTATCACTTTTTATGATTTAATCTAGGATCATTTAGGATGACTTTAAACAATGAAATATTCAAATTGATATATGAATAAAGGACGGAATGATGGTGGTTGGGACGAGGAGCCACAAACTTTTAAAAGGAATTTTTTTTTGGATGAAAATCTTTTTTTAGGACATTAATATGCATGGGTGATAAGTTGTGAAAATAAATTATTTGTGAGTGATGTGTTAAGAAATAAAAAAAATTACATTTTTTTTAATATTGTTTGTGATTAGGAGAGAATTTTAAGAAAAAAAATCGTAAAAAAAATAAAATAAAACAAAAAGTATTTTTGTACGTGGTGTGCCATTAACAAAAAATAATTTTTTATTTTTCATTTTCTTCTCAAATAAATTATTTGTGAGTAATGCGCTAAGAAACAAAAAAATTATTTTTTTTAATGTTGTTCGTGATGAGGAGAGGATTCCAATAAAAAATTGTAAAAATAAAAAATTATTTTTATGCGTGGTGTGCCGTTAGCAGAAAATAATTTTTTATTTTTCATCTTCTTCTCAAATAAATTATTTGTGAGTCATGCGTTAAGAAATAAAAAAATTACTTTTTTTAATGTTGTTCGTGATGAGGAGAGGATTCCAATAAAAAATCAAAAAAAAAATTTTATGCATGGTGTGCCGTTAGTAGAAAATGATTTTTTATTTTTCATCTTCTTCTCAAATAAATTATTTGTGAGTGATGCGCCAAGAAATAAAAAAATTATTTTTTTTAATGTTGTTCGTGATGAGGAGAGGATTTCAATAAAAAATCAAAAAAAAAATTTTATGCATGGTGTGCCGTTAGTAAAAAACGATTTTTTATTTTTCATCTTCTTCTCAAATAAATTATTTGTGAGTGATGCGCTAAGAAACAAAAAATTATTATTTTTTTCATATTGTTCGTGATGAGGAGAGAATTCCAATAAAAAATCGTAAAAAAAAAAAAAAAAAAATTATTTCTAAAAAACAGTCATCACCTCTTATCTCAACGATTATCATCATATCCTCGATTCAATATTCATTAAAATCTCAATTTATTTTGGATCGTCCAAAGTAACCCTTGATTGGACTATAAAAAAAAAATTCCTTTTGATTTTTGTGCCTGTTTCAATATTAAATTTGATCGATTATTCTGTGTTATATTCATTAATGGATATGCCATGATCTTAATTGATATACATATGAGATGTGCAAGTCTTGATATTAACGTTGTGGATTTTGAATGTTTGGTTAATATCATGTGATATTCTATGTTGTAATGATATGATCGGGCCCATTTATTTGAAAACCGCCCCGGGTACACCCCACCTTATTTTACACACACTACTAGCATGTTTATTTTGTTACATTGCACACTTGCATGTCCCTTATAGCTAATGTGGCACTAGTGCGTGGTCCGGTCTCCTCGGAGATGCGACGTCATTCATGAAAATCACAACTCCAGTCACGTACCTTAGGGTATATAAAACTGGGACATCAGTACCATTCGATCAGGTGACACTGAAAGGTATATCGATGCACCCAAGTTACAACGACCTAAGCCTTTATCCTATTGTAAGCCGCAAAGTCACATGTCTCAATCTCCAACCCTAGAGTCGTACATATATGATATATCAAAGGTAATTTAAGTTCACCAATTGCACTTCTTAATCAAAATCAGTGCCTAAGCGAGATCCTGCCCCTATGTACTACGGTACTAGGGGGATAGACTACATTTATTCTAGAAGAGAGGTGATTTAAGAATGTCCATGCTCAACATCATACGCTACCTCTTAACTGAGGATTAAACTGGCTGCTTTTGACTTCAGAAATTTGAGTAGTCTTAGATTATCACCTATACAGTATATCAAACCAAGTCACCACGTACCATCTGATTGAGTACGCTCGAGAGGTATATAGGTGCACTTGAGCAAGGGTAGCCAAATAAATTGCATTACACGTAGTAAACCTAGAGTCTAGAAACCTCCATATAAGTCACGACTCAAGCTTATTGTGGGTATTCCCGGGTTACTTTTTTTGGAAATGGACTTTACAAATATTGAGATCAGGAAGTTACAATTTTATCCTCAAGATAACAAAGTTTTTGTTTAATCGAACTTTAGGCTATCAAACTTTGGGGTGCACCAACCCAATAAAGAATTCATTTCAAATGTGGCAATGACCTAGTCCATCTCGATTCAACAATCATGATGGGTCAGACTACTCAAATCAAAATGGTATCCAAACTCTTTTTCTAATTCGGGTCCCAACCATTTTAAAAGAACAAAAATGTTTTCCAAAGGAAAAGAAGAAAGAAATGACTTACAAAGATCCATTTTCTTTTATGGACCTTGGCAAATTTTCGGAATATGTTTTTCTAAAGAAAAATGATTTTTTACTAAAAATCTATTTTTTGCATGAACCTTGGAAAATTACTGAAATGTATTTTTCTAAAAAGAAAATAATTGCAAAAAATAATCAGATTTGTGAAAACTTTTATTCAATGAAAACATTATTTGTTAATAATTTTCAAGAATGTAATAAAATTATTTTCCTTCTGAATAATCATTGAATGGATGAATTGTTTAATGGAATGGTACACAGAATTCAATCAAATCTCAAGGTTCATTTAAAATGTGATCAAGGGGGTAACACTGAAATTGATTAAATTCACTTTCAATGAGGTTTAAGGGTTATCATTGCACCTAAGTTCAATCGTCCATCATCTAGCTAGGATAGTAAGTCTGGTCAATTAGAACGAATGTCAACACTAAGTGAATCGTCAAAAATGACCCTAAAATTTCTCAAAATTACACAATTATTCTTTAAAAATCACCGTGCCTCAATCCTGTCGGTTGTAAGGGATATCTCGAGTCCGTAGTCCGTAATTAAGTCCGTTGTGGGTACTTGTCTTGAATTTTCATGAGTCATTTGGGCTAGCTCGAGTCATTTTTTTTTCAACAAGGTCATGTTTTCTTTAGGTCGCCCCATCTGAATTCGATTAGATAAAGGAAATTTTTGAATACCTCGAGTGCATTAACAAATTAATTAATAATTTGATATATTTCTCTCTTAAACAAGAAGATAAGGGTCGGGCTCAACCTTTAATCAGAAAGCAAAGGTCTTTGACCTTGAAAAATAATTCCCAAGGAATTCAAATAGAGACCATCCTATCCCTAGAGGAACACGAGGGGATAATGAATTTACTAAGAAATTTCAACAGATTTGTTTGTGTGATCTTATGAGGATATGCTAGGTACAAGCTTCAGTGTTGTCCGACATGGAATAGATATTCGTTCGATGTAATGAAAACACCACTAAGATCAAAGAAAATGTTACAAAACGTATCAATGTTGTCTTCATTGCATCTATCATATGTCAATACAGGGTACCTTTGGAATTGATATCTGATAACGAATCACACTTCAAAGCAGAGATTATTACTCTATGTTCAAAGTTCAAGATCCGGCATCATCTCCCTACCATCCTCAGATTAATGGAGCAGTTGAAGCAGCTAATAAGAGTCTCAAAATAATCATTGTACAAATGTGTCAATCACACCATGATTGGTCAGAGAAGCTACCATTCACACTATGGGGGTACAGAAATCGTCTTATCAGTTGAAAAGGAAATCTTGTATCTTAAGGTCTTGATGGAAAGTCAATTGCTAGAAATAGACTAAGCTCGTCATTGGGTATGAAGAGTTAAACTTGATTGAAGAAAAATAACTTAGAGTTTTGTACCACGTGCAAACTAATCAAAGAAGAATCACTTGCACGTTTGGCAAGAAAGTTAAAGTTCGCCACTTATAAGTCAAGGATTTAACCATCAGACTTCAAAGAAAATTAAGCACTCCTCCGCGATTATAGGAAAAATTCGGAACCCAATTGGAGAGATTAATTTATTAAGGAAATACTGTCCGAAAAAGCCGTCAGACTTCAAGATCGTGATAGAATTGAATTACCAGAGTCAACCAACCATGACCAGATCAAGCGGTACTACATTTAAGAAGGCCATCTTTGACCGAATATATTTTCCTACTACCTAGTTAAATATCTCCTTTCACAGCCCTTTGCAGCCTTTTTTCTTTCTCAGCCCGATCACTTAACCTAGGGAAGGGAAGAATTCGAACTACATTTTGGTCTGATCCCAAAATTCTCGGGTACGTAGGCAACCTGAAAAGTTACTTCAGGCCCGACCACCTCAAAATAAAAAAATAGATTCCCCTACAAAAAATTTTAAAAAAAATATTGCCAGAATATGGAAAAAAAAATAAATTAAAAGAAATGCCACACAAGGGGGCATTTGGGTTTTTGAACCTCAAAATTCCTTTCTTTTTTTATGTCCAGTCCTAAGCTTACTTATGAAAGTCCTCATAAGTAATATGTGAAAAAGCCAAGGAAGGTAACAAAGCATGATCAGACAGTAGCTCCAAAAGTTCAAAAATATAGAGCCTACTAGGTTGAAAACTCGAAAGGGCGAGTTAGGCAAAAATTAAGGTAAGCTTGCAAGGTTGAAAATCCAAAAGGATGGCCTTGGCAACAATCAGAGTAAAGAAAAAAAGAAAAAATTGTAAGCTCGTTACATTGAAAACCTGAAAAGCGATCTAGGCAAAAATTAAAGTAATAAAAAAATAAAAGAAAATCTCCGTTAAGTTGAAAAGCTAAAGGGCGGTCCGAGTCGAAACATTAGAAGTCCGAGTGACCAAGTTTCAATACCCAGCTTAAACCAAACAAAAACTCAGAAGTCACGAGTATCCTATTTACAATTGATCTGAAAATGTTTGCTTCCCCAAGTGAATCAAAAAGGAGAAGGGTAGATTCTATGATGAATCTCAAAAGAAAATATTTTGTTCTTTTGAGCCTGACTCAAAATCTTTAATATAAAAGTCAAAATCAAAAGTTAGGTCTTTATTGCGCTTGTAGTTATCAAATATTTCAAACTTTCATAACAAGGGGTACTTTTTTTTTTCTATAGCGTGTATTTTTCCCCCTTACATTAGGGGCATTTTTTCTAAAAACTGTGTTCAATTATCTCAAGTGCAATGTTTCCTATTAGACTAGGGGCATTTTTGTTCTCAAGCTTGTTCAATATTAATCCTAAAGGATAATGGGAACCTTAAATTTAAGGTTACCCTCTTGATAGTAATTTTTTGAAAAACCCCTGAGGTTCAAAGGAAGTTAAAATTCAGGTTTTAAATTCAGGTTTTAAATTCATAAAATTTTTGAAAAAACCTTAAGGTTCAAACAGAAGCATTTATGATCTCAAATTTGGTTTTGCCCAGAGATTAACTCATTGCCTTTTCACCTAGAGCAGGAGATAAGGCATTCTTTCTTTCCAATATTCAATCATTCTTTTCCAGATTCATTTTCAATCATTTCTTTCCTAGATTCATTCATTCCTTCACAGTTTTACTCAGTCATATGCTACTAAGGATTTTCTTGGATTATGTTCAGTCAGTTGCTATCGAGGGCTTTCTCGGATTATGCTCAGCCAGTTGCCACCGAGGGCTTTCTCGGATTATGCTCAGCCAGTTGCCATCGAGGATTTTCTCGAATTATGCTCAGTCAGATACAGTCGAGGGTTTTCTCGGATTATGCTCAGCCAGATATAGTCGAGGGTTTTCTCAAATAGTTCATTACTTTTTCACCCGGAGTAGGTAGAGTAAAACTCCAAGAAAAATAGTCTATTACTCTTTCACCCCGAGTAGGTAAAGTAAGACTCCTAGAAAATTAGTCCATTACTCTTTCACCCTAAGTAGGTAGAGTAGGACTCCTAGAAAAATAGTTCATTACTCTTTCACCCCGAGTATGTAGAGTAGAATTCCCAGAAAGTTAGTCCATTACTTTTTCACCCCGAGTAGGTAGAGTAGGACTTCCAGAAAAATAGTTCAGTACTCTTTCACCCCGAGCATGTAGAGTAGAACTCCTAGAAAATTAGTCTATTACTCTTTCACCCTGAGTAGGTAGAGTAGGACTCCTAGAAAAATAGTTCATTACTCTTTCACCCCGAGTATCTAGAGTAGGACTTCCAAAAAAAAAATAGTTCATTACTCTTTCACCTTGAATAGGTAGAGTAGGATTCCCAAAAAAAATTGTTCATTAATCTTTCACCCAGGGTAGGTAGAGTAAGACATTCAACTTTTGCACAGTTTATGCTTAGATTTTGTTAAGATTATGCTCAGATTTTGCTCAGATATTACTCAGTTTTTGCTCAAACCCTTTGAGATATATCTCAGATTTCAAGTTCACACACTTGCATATTTGTTTTATTAGTCAAGAAATTTTTTTTTTATTCAAGGATCTGACACCGTTAGTGAGAGCTCGCACTCGAGGACATGATAACTTTTTAATACGGGGAGAGTTTTACCCTCACGGATCCGAACGTCTTGACGAATTGCTAAATCAAACTGTAAAATGAACTGTCACTAGCTTTGGCATTCGGATATCAGACTATCCACCAAAATAGATTTGCTATCTAGTTCGCTTCAACCCTTTGCCAAAGAGGGGCATCTGTAAACACCTCATTTTTGCACTCATTTGATTAATCAACTCGTCAACCCGATCGCGACGATTCCCAATGATTGATGATTATTTCAATGCTATATCTGTTACTAGATATGTTTCAAAAATTTAGATGAAGTTTCTCAAGCAAACAAAACTCTAGAAAAACCATGTTATGCTATGAAAATATAACTCAAAAACGTATAAATCATCATTTTGCAGACAAAAAGAAGCTTTATTTCTAAAATTACTAAAAACTGATCAAATTATCAAAATACCCCTAACATCAAAACATCATTAGAGCCCACATTACACTTAGAAAAATCTTTTCGAACACATAAAACAACAAATTGAAATCAAATAAACTATTCCGTCAATTTTCACCAAATTTGACAAAATTATGAAAATGCCCTTCATAAGTTCTACGATCATTTCACACAAAAATTCATAAATGACACAAACCCATAATCTCATTGAATTTCTTACGAAAAATCGATTCCAAAGCATCCTAGAACATTGAAAAATGACTTGAAACGCAAAAGTTCTCTTCAGGGGCAAAATAATAATTTTCTAATTTTAACAATTTAAAATTTTCAAATTAATAAATAAAATATTAATTAACGTAAAGTGAAATCTTAATAAAATTAATTTAAAAATCTAAACCAAAAAAATTAATCTTTCAAGCCCTCAGGCAAAATTGTTGATGGTTACCCACTTATTTAAGTGAAGCTCCCTTGATATTTATTAAAAGACCCTTCCATCTGAGGTCTAAATAATTAAAGATATAATTAGGGGGTTCTTCACAAAACTTAAAAATATATTTTTTCATTATACGTAAGAATGAAAATCCTAATCTAAATAAATCTAGTCAATCAAATAAGATTCAAGTCAAAATCCTAATTAAAATCAAATCTAAAGAAACCTAGTCAATCAAATAAGACTTAAGTCAAAACCTTAATTCACCTTATCTAAAAGGAGACCTAGTCAAACCTTAATTTTTTTAAAATAGTCTATAAAGAGGAGCCTCCACAATCTAATTTCGTAGGTAAAAATAAATCCTAGAAAAAGTAGGTCAAAAAGTTTTCATAGCCTTTCCCAAACCCTGATTTTTAAGTCCTAACTCCTTACTTATTATCCAAACCCTAGATTTTGTAGAAAAATTTTTAAAAACTCTCTTAAAAATACCCAAAAATCCATCAAAAAATTTAGGAAATAATCAGATCTAAGAAGGAGGTACTTCATCTTGGAGATCCGAAATACTTCGAGCAAAAGAAACAAAGCAATGAGTATTTTACGAGGAGGAATTCTATCATTTCTGAGGGAACAAATCGTTGTGATCATCATATAGGTATATTTTTATTCTATTTTTTTAGGTCTTTTTAGCAATGTAATCATTTTTTGGGTAATAGTAGAGACTGGCGTTTGCCGGGTGTGGTTGGTGCCTAATACATTCCAATCCCGTAACGTGGTCCCCGGACCGTAGCTTCTTTTTATTTGTAGATTAGTTATTTTTATCTGTTAGAGTCAATGCTCGGTTTCTAGACCGTAATAATTAGGTGGCAACTCCCAAACCTCAAAAATCAAAAGTGGATCTGCACACCCCGCGGATTGAGGGCGCTTTCAGAGCGCTGGTTGCATTTTCTAGACATTCTTCTCGTATAGAGGTTAGTTTATTTTCCCTTTTCCTAGATTATTTTCTTTTGTTTTGAAAATTTTTTATCGCATGACCACTTGTTTCGAACAAATCATGATGGACCAAAAACTTTGTTGTACACGTGTTTGTTTGTCATGATAGGTTTATTTGTATGCCTTCACTTTTTTTACTCTTTTAGAAGACTCTATTGCATGTGCTTTTGAACATGAAATCTTTGTTGTATACTTGTTACGATTTGCTCATTTTTTCTTACATGCTTTTGTTCTTTGTCATGCTATTATTCGAACATACACCCTAGAAACCATTGGATTCACTTTGAACGTTGGGTAGATTCCTTGGGTACGGGTGCGATTAGGTTGGGATGGATTTTGGAAGGTGATTGGGGGGACGTGGTTAGGTCGTTGAGCAGATTAATTCAGATAATTCTGAGATGAGTTTTTCATTGGGCATTTTGAATATGTTGAGTCGAGGTTAATTTTTAATGGGTTTGGGGTGGTGAGGCATAGCATGGAATATGATAGGTCGAGCTCTTGATTTTTTTGGTTCGTAGTGGTGTGGAAATTGCATTGAGGATTCTGAAAGGATTCCTTTGACAAGATAAGTTGGGCTAAGGTTTTGGTTGTTAGCGGGTTTGGTCTGGGTTAGATTTGGTTTCGATATGTTGCATTCATCAAGTAATTGGTTTTTCCTGTAGATGGTGCTTATTTGAGGAAGTAGGGCAGCTCTGATTGGCAAGGCTGGGGATAAATCGGCTGCGAGGACTCGTTATGAATGGGATACTGTTAGGACGTCACCTGTAGATGAGGCAACGTAGTTTGGAGAGTCTCCGGCAAACAACTCTTCATCGTAGAGCGAGGCTGAGGCTAGTACCTCTTGACATCATTCTACAGTTTGAAGTGTTCCCGAGGGGAGTCGAATTGGAAGTGCAGTTGGTAGGGGTGGTAGAGGAAGAGGGGTCGAGGAAGCCTGCACTACCATACCGACGAAGGCTCGAGGGGGAGTATCAAAGACACCCCTTTTGACTAAATTGAGTAGCCACATCTCGATGTACGTGAGGATGGATGTGCCGACTCTTTATCCATCGAGCAGCTTTAAAGGTGGTTGGAGGACCTTCATGATGGAGTATACCTTCTTTACTGAGGATTTGAGGCAGGTTCGGAGCATTTCTGTGGATCTCATACTTTAGATTGGATCGACTAATTTTTGTGGTGATGATGAAGCGGTGGTTTTTGACTATACACACTTTTCATTTACCGAAGACAAAGATTGGCATCTGGCCATTAGACTTTATTACTATCATTGAGATCTTGATGAAGAGATAGTCCATCTTCCCTTACATGCTTCCCTTGGATGAGATTGCTAACCTGACCAGGGCTCCTTTCATTCTTGTTGCAGAGGTCAGCAAGCTGTACCGGCTGCGCATACTATTTTTGTGGTCAACCCAAAGCCATTGGGGTCGTATTGTCCAGTAATGGGACACTGATTTTGCTGTGGTCTTCCCCTCAGCTTCATCTGCTTATTGGGGAGCTATTTCTTCTTGGAGGACAACTCCACAATGATGACCTGGTTCCTTCCTTCGTCCAAGACATTCACTGTGTTGCTAGTTATGATTGGGGGAGTTTGATCTAAGATACTATTCTTGGTGGCCTAGATCAAGTTGTGAAGGGCATTATTTTCCCTCGTGGCGGTGGGATTTCTATCAAGTTATTCTAGCCTTTTTATTAAGGCATCTTTCATCTCAAGGCTCGTATTTTCGACACTTTGCTTCCTTATGTCAATCGATTTGATCCTGTTGTGTTCTTTTCTTTTCAGCTATTTGTTCATGTACATTTTCCATACTACCTCCCTACTATGTGCCATCCGAACAAGGGCTATCCTCTTGGTGTTTTTTGGGCAACCTGAAACTAGTTCACTATCAAGAACAACTCTCGCAATGCTTGGGCCCATTTTGATAAGTATAGGTTTCATGAACTGAGTAACGCCTTTTCGTTTTGTAGAGTTAGAGTTTCCTTCTAGTATTTAGGATCTCATTGTTTTTTGTTGTGTAGATATTCTTTGTTACCTTTTCAGACTTTTCTATCTTTGTTCAAGAGCGCCGAGAGGTGTGAGCGACCTTTGATCAGAACATGTGACAGGAGATCTACCCATGTTTTATCGGTTGTCTCTCCTATGTATACTATTTTGGAAAGTAGTTGTTCTTTCAGCATGACTGGTCTCTTAGTATCCTAACTACTCCATTGACGCCTTCCTTGATGGATTTTCCAAGGGAGGAGTACTTGGCCCGGGTTGGCGAGGTACTCGTGTAGGGGCTTTTGGTAAAGGGTGACTATATTAGCTGGTTTAGGATAGTCTCCATTGGTTACCTGATGCCTGTTATGCCTATTCATGCCGGGATTACTAAGATTAGTAGGATCCTTATCTAGGAACATGAGGATATGGTTCATTCTTGTTTTTTTTCTTTTTTCTATTATGATTATCTATATCCTAGCCTCTCTGATTGTCTAATTCCGTTCTCATGCTAATGATCTATGTCGCCTCCAAGAGGGATATGGTGTGATCAATACTTAGGCAGCCCAATGTGTCGAGATGGAAACTTGATGGAGGGTAGCTTAGGCAAATGGTGGCTCAAGTGGAGAAAATCCATGAGCTTGAGATGTTGTTGTCCATGAGGGAGTCTCGTTTGCAGGGCGAGACGATATGTTCTTCTCTTCCCCTACTTCTTTTAATTCAATACTTTTATTATTGTCGATTGATTTTTTGTTGTTTTCTTTCTTGTGATGTTTCAGGATTATCGTTGATACTACAATGGGGCCAGCACATCGTCTCATCCGACTCCTCCTACTCAGGTATATTTAATTTTAGTTATTTCCTTTCACTAGCCTGCCTGTATACTTGCTTATTATTTGATTATTTCTATTTGTCTTTTCTAGGCCTCGGATGATGTCGGACCTTCTATCCGACCCCCAACTTTCACAATAGATATTTTGGAGACCTTCAATATGGGCTTAGGGATGCATGATCTACCTGCTTCTTCTGGTATCAACTCCATTTTTTTGACCTTCGGGACGTAGATTTGTCTGGCGTTGATTCTACTTTCCCGAATGCCCTTGGTTCAAACGAGGATAGGTCTTAGAGGGTGCACATTGTACATAAGCCTTATATGTATTATTTTCTTTCTTCTTATACACATTGAATAGTTGATTTTGATATATATATATATAACAATGTTTATTTCATTTTGGATTTGTCAAGATGAGATCCCTTGAGTAATTTGAGTCATTGGCCTCCGACGGCCTTTAGAGCAATTGAGTCATGTGCGCAGGTCCTGGGGACTCCTACTTAGCATTTTTCTTACTCAGGATTTCTTAAGACCTCGATGCACGTGTTGTGAGAGTTTGGGCATTAATAGGACTCGTGAAAGTGCAATGGAATGGTTAAAACCTTGAGGGGTTTTAATGAAACTCTCAGGTTGTCTAGGTCCTCCTAGGGGTCTAAGTGTGTGTTTCACGATGCTTGGGCCCCTTCGGTATGACCAACGTGATCAAGGTTTTAGGCCCCCCAGATGAATGTGATTGGTGTATCGGGGTCTCAATAGACCTATTGTAATTGTAATTGAGCAATCGGGGCTTGGAACTAGTAAAATCAAATGATTTGGGCTTGTGAAACCCCTTTGCAACAATTTAGCACAACAAAAAGAAAATGAATGTATTGGTCCGTGCATACAGCACGGATTGCGCAAATTTCAATTAGTCCATGCTATGTGTACGGACTATTTGGATTGTAACCAGTCCGTGCATGGATACGGACTTAAGCTAATTTCTTCAGTCCATGCTTTATGTGTGGACCAGAATCTTCCATTTCAACTTTTTACCTAGTAGAACCTCACTTGTTCTTTTCATTCACGATTTTTCAGAATTTCACACATTCTAAGGCATCGATGAAGTCCACTCATGTCTTGGAGAATTCAACCAACTTTGATCTTACTGTCGAAAGCTTATCACCCGCTCTTGAAGGTGAGCGCAACCTTCCGAATCTCAGAAGGTATGTTGTTCTAAACATATTTTTGCAACAATGACTTAGCTCTATGACTCATGAAGAGAAGGTTCGATGTGACTCTAATAAACTCAGGCTCACCCTCTCTTTGTCGAAGGTTATCATCGTGTGGGACTTGATGGAAGCTCTTATGGAATTTTTGGGTCCCAGAGCTCAACTTGTTCTATTTTGGCGACAAGGAGATGACTCCTACGATTGAGGAGTTTGAGCACATTCTCAACCTTTGCCAATCACCTCAGGTGGTCATGCCACCCTTGCATGAAAGCTATAAAAAAGCGATGTTAGGATTTTTTGGGGTTCCAAAACAATAATTAGAGTGGATCGACGGGAATTCAAATTTTCTTAAAGTTTCTAAGGCATTGTTGCTTCGATGGCTTGAGTATGTGGATTCCCTATATAGGTTCGACATTTTGACCTTAGTAGTGATGAATCAACTCTTGTTCCCTTAGAATGATGAGTATGAGAATCTGACTTTGATAAACGTACTCGACCAATTCGATAAGATTTAAAACTTGCTCCTATGTTCCTAAGGGAGACCTATTTGTCCCTCACGACTTGCTCAAGTGGGAGAGAGCAAGTATATCATTGGTGTACATCGTTGTTGTAGGTAAGGTCCTTTTTTTTGTCATTTTAAAATTTTGAAACATTGTGGTTCTAATTGACTTCCTTTTTTGTGAACCTTTGGTTCTTTGATCATTTGGCTTCGACCGCAACCATTAGCTGTCATTTCAATGTTCATGACGATTTAATTGTTTTGATGAACATGAGAGAGCTCCATGTCTGTTCTGGTGGCAAGTAGGGTTGGTTCAAAGGTTTGCAGGATATGTTCGATAACGAGGTACATTGGTTAGGCACTTTTCAACCTTCGGTTTCGCATGTTCTTTCCTTTTCATAGAGTTGCTTTGTCAATTGATTGGTTTGATAGGAGATTACTCATTACACCTTTCTTCATGTGTTGAGGAAATTTGGCGAAGAGCAAGGTATAGTGACTCATGAAAATTTTGGTGAGCTGGTTGTGTCTTTTTCTCATTCTCCTTTCTCGTGGAAATTGTGTGATCGACTAGAGAAAGCTTGGAAGAACGTGATGATTCTCAAATGTCTTATATTTCTTGGTTATTCTTTTCCAAACTCTCGGCTTTGGATACAACAATAGATTACTGAGAGGGTTAGTGTTATGCCTTCGGTTCAAGTAAGGTCTTTTTGTTTCCATTTTGTTGACCACCGTAATCAATTGGAAGAGATGAGAATGTCTGACAAGAGGATTGAGATGCTTTGGCTGTGTTCTGAGAATGAAATGAAAACTTAGATAGCTTGACTTGAGTCCTTGAGGAGCGAGGAGTTTTTTTGCTTTGGGAGAAGAGGTTGATGATCTACGGAAGAGACATGCTCAGGGTCCTTGTTTTTATGCCTTGACATCTTACTTGGTGAGTCATGATGCTTCAGATGCTGAGGTGGTGACGATTAGGCAAGCTGCCCGAATTCGTACCTTGGAGGAGAGACTTGATTATTTCTTCATTTCTCGTCGAAATGTATGATTGGCACCATATATTTGTTTAGTATTTTATTTTTGTTTACAAAAATGTAATGTAAAGCTTTTAAGAGTTTAAATGAAAAGAAAATAATTTTTTTACTTACTTGACCTTAGGTGTATTTATACATAGAAAACATGAAGTTTGAATAAGTCTTAGATTTTTTTTTCATCGGCTAAAATAATAGTTTTGAAAACATTTGAATTTTTATGATTTATCTTTGTCAAATAAATATTGTAAATACATAATATGAAATTTTTTTAAAAAAACATTTGGCTTCAATGATTTCTATGCTTTTAGAGTCATCCCTAGTGCCCTAATATTGGGTAAATATCGATTAAGGGAGACTTGGGATTTCGAGAAATTTTTTGCCGTTCACAATTATACTCATGCGGACCAGGAGTTCATCATTTTTTTCTCTTATTGCCCCTGGCGCTAGTTACGATTTTCACTAGACTCGATTTTCATATTTTTGCACATTGACGCCTTTTTGGGTTTTCATCATGCCGATGGCTTTGATTTTTTCTTAGTCTATTTTTTTTTACTCATAGCATCCTTTAAAGTTTTCACTCTGCCTTTTCAGGCTATGCTTTTTTTTTTTGGATACATTACAGTTTGTACTTGGAGTCTCCATGTATTTGTGGTCTAGTGATTCAAGTTGAGCTGCGAGATGAGTAACTCTACTCTTATAGTGGCATTATTTCTTGAGTGATTGATTTAGATTCTCCTCCTTTCTAGTTTATCGATGACTTATCGTGTTTTGGTAACTCAAGACGTTACGCTTCAAGACGTTCTTTTTTTTGAATATCCAATATGGATTCCCTTCTCGAGTCTTCCAATGACTAATAAGGCTTGAAGTCTGGATCAAGTTACAAGATCTTTGGTGTCTTTATGTAATGCTACCATCATCATTATGATGCTTTAGACCATTCTCTGATCTAAAAGGACTTTTGGTGGGATGTGGACTTAGGTTAATGGTAATGGAAAAATATAAAAAAGGTTAAGGTCTTGGTTTGTCTAGAGTGGGTTAGACATAGGGTTTGTCTATTTTTATTTTGAAAAGGTGATCTATATCTCCTCCCAACGTCTCTCGAACTTGTTTAGATTGGAGATTTGGGTCAAGCTGAAAATCAGATGTCCGAGTTTTTGACTTTTTGTATTTTTTGTATTTTAAACCATTTACAATTTATCTTCATATGGGCCAAGAGTACTTTGATGCTTTGATTTTTCTATTTTTTTAATGGTGACTTACCCTAAATTAAGAAATGAATGTGATGGCTCAAAAGGACTGACTATGGTTGGATAGTTATCTTTAAGATATCAAAGATGACCTTTCGTCATCTTAGGATCAGATCTCATGCATAGTATTTCTTGATAGTGTTAGCATTGATTAGTTGAGGGAAAACTAGTCCATCCATTTCTATAAGGATTAGAGCTCCTCTTGTTATTACTTTTTGCATGATGAGTGGTCCTTCATAGTTTGGTCGAAACTTTCCACTAACATCTTCTTGGATTGGTAGAATCTTTTTCAAGGTAAGGTCTCTTGGTAAGAAATTTCAAGGTTTGACCTTCTTATTGTAAGCACAGGCGATTCGTCATTAGTAGACATGCTCATGGTAGATGGCTGCAAGATGTTACTCCTCTATTAGATTTAGTTAATCGAATTGAGCCTGAACCCATTCTATTTTATCTAATTCTTCTTCATTCAAGATTTGGAAGAAGGGAATCTCAACCTCGATGGGTACGACTGCTTCCATTCCATATATCTAATAAATACAAAGTTGCCTTAGTTGAGGTTCGAAATGAAGTTCAATAGGCGTGGAAGGTGAAAGAAAATATGTTGTGCCAATCTTTGTAGGTGACTAACATCTTCTCGATGATTCTTTGGATGGTTTTGTTAGTAGCCTCAATTGTTCCGTTCATTTTGGGTCTATAAGATACAGAGTTGTGATGTATGATCTAGAAGTCTTCGCACATTTTTGCCATGTATTTGTTTTGGAGGTTTCTGGCGTTGTCGATTATTATTCCGCTAGGAAGACCATATTATTCTTAACGAACTTCAGAACGCTTCTCTTTGTGACATTTGCGTAAGAGGCTACTTCTACCTACTTTGTAAAATAATCAATAACGACTAGGATGAAATGATATCCATTTGAAGATTTTGACTAAATCTGTCTCATGACGTCTATGCCCCAAACTGAGAAAGGCCAAGGGGTAGTCATGTTGTTCAATTCTAAAAGTGGAGCATTGATCTTATTGATGTAGATCTGGCAGAAATGGCATTTACGAATGTGCTGATAGTAATTGCTTTTCATTGTCGTCCAATAATATTTCATTTTCATGATTTTCTTGGCGAATATATGACCATGCATGTGAGGTTCATAGACCTCCTCATGTACAGTCTCGATCAATCGTTTAGCCTCTACTTTTATAACGTAATTGAGGAAAATCTCGTGATGAGATTTTTTGAATGAAGTTCCATTACTTAAGAATTGACCTGCTAATTTCTGAATGGTTCTTTATTCATTTACCATCACATCTGATGGGAGGGTAGATCTTCAAAGTATGCCATGATGTTCGAGTACCATGGTTTCTCTTTAGGTTCTCTTATATCTATTGGTAAACAATAAACTGATTCGTTCTAGACGTCGATTTCGATAAGATAGATAACTAGGTCTTCTAAGATACTAATCATGGAAGCAAGCATGCCTAGTGTATCTGCAAACTGATTTTTGGCTCGAGGCATATAGGTGAACGAGATCTTAGTGAAGTTTGAGTTCAACTCTTCAAGATATTCATAAGGGATTCATTTTTGTTCTTGAGTCTTCTATTCCCTAGTTGTCTGATAGATCACTAGACTTGAGTCCCTGAATACATTGATTTCATCCACCTCTAGGTTAATTGCTGCCTTCAGCCTTGTAATACATGCTTCATACTTTGCCTCGTTATTGAAACATTGGAATTTTAACCGGATGGCGATTGGGATATAAAGCCCGTCAAATTTGATTAAAATTGTCCCTATTCTATTTCCTGTCTGGTTTGTAGCTCCATCGAAGTACATCTTCCAATTTTACTCTTTATCATTGTCTTCAACTTTGGTTAATAAGATGGCTTCTTCCAAAAAATTTGTTATTAATGGATCATAATTGGATAATGGGTGTTCCGCTAAGTAGTCGGCGATAGCTTGTTTCTTAATGACCTTTTTAGTAACATAGGTGATGTCAAACTCAGATAATAAAAATTACCATTTTGCATTGCAGGCTGTCAGCACTGGTTTCTCAAATAAATATTTGAAAAAGTCCATTCAAGCGATGAGCATAGCTGAATAGCTAAGGAGGTAATGGCGCAGTCGTTGAGATGCCTAGACTAACGCGCAACAAATCTTTTCGAGTACCGAGTATCTTGCCTTATAATCGGTGAACTTCTTGTTGAGATAGTAAATGACTTGCTCTTTTTGACCTGACTTATCGTGTTGCCCCAATACACAGCCCATGGAAGTTTCTTGTACCAAGATATACATTAACAAAAGTTTTCCTGGCATGGAGGGAACCAAAACCGATAGATTGAATAAATATTTCTTTATCTTATTAAAGGTTTCCTGGAAGTCCTCATTCCATATCTTTGGTGAATCTTTTCTAAGTAGCTTAAAAACCAATTCGTAGATAGGTGTGAGTTGGGTGATGAATCTGCTAATATACTATATTCTGGCCAGAAATGCTCTAATGTCTCTTTCTAATACTGGTGCCTTCATTTCGAGAATGTACTTGGTCTTCGTTGGATCTATCTCGATGTCTCTTCTACTGATGATAAAGCCTAACAGTTTGCCTGACGTTGCTCTAAAGATGCATTTTATCGGGTTGAACCTCAAACTGTACTTTTTTAACTAATCAACTAACTTCCTTAAATTTATCGAATGGTCTTCCTCCAAGCCAGACTTGGTGATTATGTCATCCATATAAACCTCCATTTCCTTGTGGATCATGTCATGGAATAAAACTGGCATTGCTTGTTGGTAGGTTGCCTCGGCATTCTTGAGCCTGAATGACATGACTTTATAATGAAAAGTGCCCCAAGGTGTGATGAATGTCATTTTCTCTTGGTCATCTTTTGTCATTCTTATTTTGTTGTAGCTGGAAAAACCATCCATGAATGAGAACATACCATGCCCTGCTGTAATGTCAAGTAGAGTGTTAATGTGCAGTAGTGGAAAATCTTCTTTAGGTTGGCTTTTTTCAAGTCCTGATGGTCAACGCACATTCGCACTTTCCCATCTTTCTTCGATACTAGAATGGCATTGGCTAGCCATTCGGGATATGTAGACATTCCGAGAAAACTTGTTTAAAACAGTTTCATTGCTTCATCTTTAATCTCGAGTGTCCATTCTGACTTAAGTCTTCTCAACTTTTACTTGATCAACTTACTTCCAGGAATGATTGTTAGCTTGTGAACGACGAGATCCGTGTCTAAGTCGGGCATATTTTGTAGGACTGGGCGAAGATGTCTTAATAGTCACACACTAGTTCGATCATCATCTTCAATCTCTTTCTAGGACTCTTTGAGACTTTCTACCAAATACTCCTCACGTACAATCTCTGGGTAATATATTTTTATTCTTATTCAATCTGAAAATGTGTAATTAGATAACTCTTTTCATAAAATTGATTTTTAAAATAATGTTAGCGAAATGAACTTCTCATTTTGGATTGTAAAAATAATTTTCAAAAACATTGTAACAAAATGAGATTCAAGATTTTGAAAATCATCTTTTATAATCTAATTCTCAGAATCCATAATCAAAATGGGAATCAAGTTCTACATTTAAAACGAAACACGCCCTAAACTAATAGATTAACCTATAGGCCACGAACTTGGGATACGATGGGCAAAAATCCAATGATAAAAATAATAAACTCTTCTATTCTCTCCTTCTTAGTTCTTTGTCTCTACTTTTAAATTTCTGTTTTTTTAAATTATATTTTACCCGTTTTCACTACGGCAGCCATCAAAAGGTGATCCATTGCATGTTGCGTCCTACCTTAAGAATGACCGAACTTAAGGTGATCTATTGCACGTCAGATTTTGCCACGTGGCAAAAACCCATTTGCTAATAACCATTAAATAATCGCTACCTAACCTAATGGAATTTCGCCAACCATGAAAAGGTTACAATGGGGAAAACTAACACTACTTGGACCATCAGTTATACATTGGTGATGAGGAGAATTATCCCCTAAGACTAATACTCAGTAAATATAGGTATCTCTTTTAATGTATCATCAATGGGCCCACACCTATCACTGTTTGATGGTGAAGTTTGATTGTGATGTAACCATCTTGGAAGAAGTTGAACCCCCAAAGGGTTGGCGAGATGGCCAGGACTACATCTCAGGAAGCTTAGTTCTTAAGTGCAGATCACCCTTCTGATGGGCCATACTTAGGGATTTATCCCATAAACTATGGGGGGTGTGGGGGGCACTCTAGGATGCCAAAGGATTAGTTGTGTACTCGTGCTTTAAGAGGCCTGAACATTTTGGTCGAATTTATTTATTTTTTTTCTTTTGAAGTTCATGCAAGCAATAGCACACCGAAATAGTTCTTCCATATCATGGTTTTTAAACTTGGTATCTCGTCTCGTCTCGTTCAGCTTTGATACCAAGTCGTCTCGAATGAGTTTTTCGATACGTTTGAGATGTCTTGTGAGACAAATCAAAAAATTGAACGTAACTTGTAAATCTCTATCAAAAAATGACTTTGTGAATTGATCTCGTTCAACTCTGATATCGAGTTAACTCGGACGATACATCTCGATATCGAATGAATTTAAAAATCATATGAGAAGCTACAAATTTTTTCCCTGTCAAAGACCAAATCAAATCAAATTACAAATTACTTGGAAGACAAGTTTAAGGTTGCCCCTTAATGTCTCAAAACCAACCGTGTACAAAACTACGCACATGGTTTTATTTTGTAATTAAAGTCAAGGATATGATCTATAAGACTACATCTTATATACCATGGATACTGTATACAAATGAGCAGCCTAATTGAAGTCAAATGTTGATTTGCTTTTAACCCAGAAATGGTATTGGTCCAATTTTGATGTGGAGTGCTTCTCGATCTGGATCTATGGGTGCACGAAAACATGCCATGTGGCACACACTTTATGCCACTCTAATTTCTAGTCATTTGGCTCAACCTTCTTCAAATAAAGATTTGCCATTTCCATATTTATATGATAAGTTGATTAACGAATGACATGATGCCATGTGCTTTGAAAACATACTAAAATTAAGCACTTAATTTGTTATGAATTACTCCCCAAATTTTCTATGTACTAACCCATCACTCTTGCTCATTTAATACACCTGACGTCGTGCCTATGCCACATAGATCTCTAAACAACAAATCTTTGTTTGCCTTTTTCTATAAATTTATTTATGAAAATTCCAACTCATTTCTATCCCATCTAAGTTAATATACATTTGAAAAAACAAAATGTATGATTTGATATTACTAATCAAACTAAATCTTGGTATCGAATTTTTAATTTTTGTGATTGGTGGTATCTAAATTTAGAGATATTTACGAAAAAGTGATTATCTTTTGACAAATTTATGATTCTGACTTATTGTTCATTTTAATTATCAAAATGTGAACTCAAAGGTTTTTAAGGTGATAATTTTATTTTAGGTCTGCAAAATAGTCATTTTATTTTAATTTTTTTTATAAAAAAAAATTATAATTATTCACAATTTAATAATTAAAATGAATAGTGAGATCACTCATTTTCAACTCACAAAATAGTAATTCACACAAAAAAAAATAGGTCATGAAAATAACTCAAAGGAGATAAAAATGTTAAGGTGGAAGTATAAAATTTGTACCTTATTCATTGATTGATGGGTAAGTTGATGAATAATTTTGTTGATTTGATAATAAATTAGCTGAACCCGTATTTGGTAATTTTTTTTTTTACCCCGAATTTTTTGATTGAAGAATTTTGTAACAGTAGTGAGGACAGCTAATTGAGGGGTACTATAGACTGTAATTATTGACCATAGGAATTAGACCATAGAGAGCTGAAAAGTCAATTCAAGGGAATTTTTCTGATGCACGCGTAGAGAAGAGGGTTTCAAAGCTTTTTCCCCGTAGAGAAACACGGGGTTTTTTCCTCTCTATAAACCTTATAAATCAGCTAATTTCAATATAAAAAAAAAACCAATCAAATTGAGCATCAAAAAAGCGAATACTTAAGACAGCCATGTCTGTAGGACGGGCTCTGGCTGCAAGTGGGGGAGACGTTAAGGGTGGTGATTCAAAGCGGAGATACCATGGCTTCGATAGGTGCTTCTCGTATATGGAGATAACAATCGAACCAGCAAGTTCACTGAAGGATTTGGATTCAGAAAAACTGAAGATGGAGATCAAGAGATGGGCAAAAGCCGTTGTTACTTATGCCCGACAGGTGAGCGGTCACCTTACGGGTTCTCATGCCTGATAAGATTCTCAAAAACGTATGAACTTGAGACATAAAATCATAATGGATACTATTGGTGATCATCCTTGGTTAAATGAGAAACAAAAGGTGTAACTCTTATATTAATTCCACATTGAAAGGTTCCAAGAATTCCAAGTTGTAGATGATTTGTCATATGCAGTGGCTTGGACAAAATGCCAAAAGCAAGCCTTGTGAAGAACTAAAGAAAAAGTTCTTTCTTGAAAGGTTGTATCATGTTAAGTTATTGGTTTTGTTTTTAATGTATTTATTTCATTGATGCATTTGTAAAATTCATATTACATATTTCAATATCTTTTATAAAATGTTATGGTCTGTTCCCATCGATGGTTTGGATCTGGCACGTCGACAATAGTTTCTCAAAATAAAGGTGTGAATCTCCAATTTGAGCTTGCTGTTAATTTTAATTCTAAATCGGTATATTATCGTTTTTAGAATTAAATATGTAACTTAAAGCAGGGAATTTTTATTTCCTGTTAACAGTTCTTGGAATTATAATGGTGTGAATTTAGAAAATCCCGTTGTGTTCCTTGGAAATTACCCCTTTGTTTAGTCGTGTTTTTTTGTCTTCTTTTTTGGTTTTGTCCTACATCTAATAAAAGAAGAATTGGAATGCAAGCTTATCATGTTGTGTTTTTATTAGCCTTGGAGTTAATAGAGATAGTAGATTGGGTCTTAAATTGACTAAAATTTTGTCCACATGTTATTTGAAAAATCCAAATTGAATTCCTAACCGTTGGAGACCAAATTCGTTGGTACCTTTTCATAGACAGTCTACAACATACACTATCTCCTTGATAAATTACAGAAGTTGCTAAAATAAAACCTAATTAAAAAGTGAAAATTACAAAGAAAATGTCAAAGGGCAGTAGAGGAAGAAGAGATCACTATGTGAAGAAACCCATATTTGACGGTCTTAGCCCATCAAATTTTGAGAAATTTGACGGACTCTCTCGTCAAATATTTGCTTGTAGAATTTTTTTTTTTTGATAGCCTTGGATTATCAAATTATTTGAGAATGAACTTTAAAAAAAAACAAAAAAACAATCCATAGAGTATGACTGTCAAATTTGGAGGTTTAACAAACAATAGCACGATCCTCTAATTCACCAATCACAATAAACGAAATAATAATAACAAAAATCAGAAAAATAAAAAAAATAAAAGAAAAATCATAAAACAAACTCCAAATTAAACTAAACAACTCAAAATTCATATTATAAATTGAAATTTCATTATTAAACAAGCTCTAATAGAAGCAATTGGGCACTAACAAATGAAATAGAGTCACATAATTGCTTAGAAATAAAATACAATCAGAAGCAAATGATCATGATGCCTTTTATACCTAGACTCCAACTAGCAACATGAAAAGACCCAAATGCCCCTTGTCTTCAACTAGAATCTGCCAAGAACACACCCATTAACCAATTTATCTAGTCCACCGATTTCAATTGAAAACAAGCACACAACCACAGCTTTGATACCAATTGTTGGGTTTTCTAACCCTTTAGGAACTAGATCTTAGCTCTCAAGATCAAACAAAATCAGTTTTACAAAAAATATGCTTTGAAGACAGCCTTGCCTCTTCAATCTGATCTTTGCGGGTATATTCAATGTATTTGTTTGGAAGATCATTGCTCTTAACTACATAAAAGTACCAAATATAATTAGAATTGAGACCCAAAAAAAACATTTTAAGCTTGAAAAATTGAAGTACGAAAAATTACCTTTAGAGGTCCATCTAGAAGACCATTTAAGCTTAAGAAGTGAGATACATGAGAACCAAACCCTCCAATAGAACCTTCCTCCACTGTAATTAGGATCTCATGTTCTTTAGCTAATCTTCTAATGAGCTCTGCATCCAAAGGTTTGCAGAACCGAGCATCTTCGACCGTCACATTAATATTGCAGGATTTAAGCATGTTTGCAGCTTCCATACATTGCTGAACTACAGAACCGAACCCAAGAATTGCAACTATGTTGCCTTCCTTCAAAATTCTTCCCTTACCAATTTGTTAAAATGACAAATAAGTAAAAGATGATTTTAAAGTTCATATTTATAATCTTAAGAAGGTCTAAATGTTTCACATCGTTTTAAATTTGGGTTTGAATAGAGAATTTCACCTGACCCGTTCCATTGATATAAACAGATACAATTTTCCAATGAAGATCACCTGCAAATTCAAATTATAAAAAGAGAGTTTAATGCACCTAATCATATATTTTAATAACATAAGATGCATTGGAAGACATTCCAAACTATAACACGAACACGACATTAGCGCATAGTGACACACACACACCCAGCTACACCCACCCACCCACACACACCTACTCACTCATACAGTAACCCCACCCACACACCAGCACCCCCCCCCCCTACACACACACACACACACACACTGTGTGAGCACGTTTATATAGATCAATTTAGAAGGATATTTCAAAAAATCCCTTGGACAGATTTAACATTTATATCTTGAGCAATTAACCACCTAGTAGAATAAAATAGTACAAAGGACTAACAATAGCTAAACCAGTAAGAAGAATGCTATTGAAAACTATAGCAACGAAGGAGTGAAGTCTATATCTTTAAGTTGGGTGGTCTTTTGTTGTCTGGACTGGCAAATAAGATGCGACATGTGGCCAATACCTATATGTTTGGGGTAGGTAGAATGAAATCTAGTTCAATCTGGGTATTCAATCATGGGACATGTAGTCACTACCTATATGAAATGCCTAAAATGTGCATGTGAACCCAATCAATAGTAAAACAAAAAGAATTCAATAACAGGTAACCAATCAGTACAGAATGAGGAACTAAAATTCTTAACAGATGGGTCAAAATTAAATAACCAGTAATAGTAAAATAAAACATTCAATAAGAAATGAAAAATGGTTCATCTTCATACCTAAAAAGTGAATGTGAACCTAAGTATGTTGTATTTAGACTTGCAAACTTGGCAATATGATAGAAGTAAAGATGAGATTACTTTGTTACCAAATGATAGCTAATAGATGATCATCAAAAAAGAAAATAAGACATAGATGAGAGAGGAAGAAGGGTAAGGTTTTAGAAAGAAAACCAACCCAAGGTATAGAAAGAAACCTCTCAACTTAATTTTTTTTTGGTAAAGTATGGACTAAAAATTCTGTCTTGATGGGCCAAAATTGAAGATTTCAATGGACTTGAAGTGGTGTCACATGTTCTAGGACGTTTTTGGGTGGAGAATGGCTCTCCAACCAAATTTTAAAACTTTTGCTAAGAGTGTTCTTGAAATCCTTCCTACACCATAAAACTTGGAAGATAGGTGATCCGAATAGTAGGAAACTTTATATACCTTGCTTAATATAATTTCTATAAATATTTATATCAAGAAACCTTGAATTAATGTTCAAACCCACGTTGCAAAACAACTTTGAGGTTGTGCATTCAAGTCCAGCTTTACGCATATAAAAAAATAGTACAAACCCTCGTAGACAATAAGGATCATTTAGTTAAAGAAATGGAAAGATTGATGGACTTGGGCACTGATTGAGTGTAGGAATGAGGCTCACCAAAGTGATTGAGGATGGAGAATTGTTTTTTTTTTTTTTATAGAGCAGGGTATTCGCGTCCCTTCTGGAATGGAGCTAGTCCCTACGATCACACGCAGGGCACACATACACACACAAACAAGCATAAATTATTCTCTATTACCTGTTGCATTAGAATATTATTGTCCCCTTCAAAGGTCAATTGCACATCAAGTTCACTTTTGAGATGACCAACACGGTTTTCTGTCTTCAGACCTTGCCCCCCACAGCCTTCACGGCATTCCTGATACACATGTTAAAATAGAGTCAAAACAGTTGCTTCGGAGAGGAGAATATCAAGCTCTATACAATATGTATGAATACATGGCTTGTTACCTGAAGAGTTCGCATGTTATGCCTGGAGAATGTACTCCTTTAGAAATAACTCAAACCATGAATCAGATTTGAAACAATTCATTGTAATTCATGAATGACAATAGAGGGCAGCGTAGCTGCCAAAGAAACTCCAGTACTAATGCTCAAGTCAAGAAGTGGAATTATGATTTCTAAATTGGAAATTGGACAAATAATTAAGTGCCTATAACATGCTTAAACATACCTATTTATTTTTATAGACTTTCGGCCCTCATCCTCAATGAGACCAAACATTCAAGTGGTTTTTTCACCTTTTACTTCATTATATTAGTAGCTAGCAGCAGACCATTCTAATCATAAGGTTGCGATCACAGATTTTACTGAAGGACATTTTAATTTAAATGGTTGAAACTCAAATCAAGGATTTTAAATAAAAATAAGTTTAACAATGCTGGACAATGATTGACATATACTATTTAAATGAATACATTTAGAACAACTATATGATTGAAAAACATATAAAAATGTTTTAACTCCAAACAACTCAAGTAAACTAATTTTAACTCCAACTCTTCAAAAGAAATCATAGGGATTCTAGTTTCCAACTTAGAGGTTATGCTCATATATTTGCAGCGGTTAAGTAAAGGTTGAATACTCGTTGTCCAACCAACACCCTACCAGGAACATAGTTTTGTGCATTGATCACATAAAGCCCATGTAAATTAATATCACACTACTTTAGTGACAGCTTGCCTACTGGGGGAAATAATGATGCTATAAAGAGAATGTTCTATAGCTCAACATAAACCAACAAATGAAAAGGACAATAGTATAAGTGCCATGCAAAATCCTTAATGCACATACATGTAAGTCCAGTTTCCAACAAATTTTTTTAGTAGTATTAAGAAACTATTTTTATGAATTTCTTGAAGGAGGTAGCATGAATGTAGAGAATATATGGAATAGGGGTTTACTGGATGATACTGATTTGTCATTAGTTGAAAGAGGTTGGATTCCCTGTCACACGAGGAACAAAAAATTATAGAAAGTGTACTTGGAACTTTTAAGATATATGTTCAAATAAAACTCATCGTATTTAGAAAATTGAATTGCCATTATAACAAAAAAGCAGCCAACTAATTGTTGAACATATGCAACCAAGCTAGAGATTTTTCTCCACTCTCTCCATAAGTTGAAACCCATATATTAAACAAAATACAGAATTGGAGAAGATAGACAATAATAGGATGAACAAATATACCTTTGTCAGACATCACTCCATTTGCAACAGAACAAGAGGATCGTTCTTCTACAATTAGTAGTGCTTTGGGGTTTCTTTCTTTATTGGCTGTCCTTGCTTGAGTACATGTACATATTCCACAAAGGCACACTTTCCTTGTCAGTTAGACCTACCCTTTGAAAACACATCTTTCTCACTCAGCCAAAATAATATAGGAAGTGGCCCAAAGAAAAAGAATGCAGGGAAAAAAAAAATTCCCCTAGTGAAAATAGAATACATGAAGTACTAAAAAAAAAGAAGAGTATAATGCACTCCATAGTCCATAGTATGTATTTCCATGTGTCTATCTAAGATCATTAATGAATGGAAAACATGCAAATTACTATTAAGCGGTGAAATACAAAAATACATGTCTTGCTTAGGAATTCAAACATCAATTTTTTTCTAGGATTTGGTGGAGAAAAAAATACTTCTCATAAAAGCCTAAAAATAGAGCTGTTAATAAGATAAAATTAAGTAGGTTTAAAGAAGTTGGGCTTTACTGGACCATATGGCCAACGGAAACCATGACTTTGTTGCCCGAGATGATTCCTAGGTATCGCAAAAGACCTTGCCAAGAAACGAACCTGACAAATCAGTAGAAAAAAAAAACAACTTCATTAAAGTCATAATAGAGTTTACTACTGAATGATGTTCACTGGATAAAATAAAATTGGCCATCACTTTGTTCATGTGTAACATGGCTTGATATAAATCAAAGTGGGGGAAGACAAAGTGAAAAAAATAGAACTATTCTACACGTGCATGATACATAACGCTGTTAAGCAAAGTTGATAAAGAGGGCTTGACTATATCTAGCTAATGTGATAATATGTAAACACCACCACTAACTAGGTTGGGCACCTCCAACACATAAATACATGAATTGACATAAAGAACCTTGAATGGGGAAAAGTCTAAAAACAAGTTTCCATGAAACACATGCATCTTCATCTTATATTTCTGTTATAAGTTCTCCAACACCTACGGATGCAAGCACAGCTTATTTAGCTATAAAATATTGATATATTAATATTTCACTCAACTATTCTCTTCATTTACCTGGTCACCACAGAAATTCTCCAGGAATTTTTGGGTAACATAAACCTCACCACGGGCCTGCTGATAACTCTTTAGAGAAACCCTCTGAATTAACCTTGTGAAGAAATTGGACACCTGAAAATCATGGAAAATCTAATCACTGCAAACTGCAGATGTGGATGCCTGTGATATTGCAGAATCTTAGTCTAAAAGAGAGATTAATTACAGCTTTAGAATCATAGATTAAACTCGTCGAGGCGACTTAAAAATTGTTTGAGTGACTAGATTGGAATTTGACTTTCAAGGGGCTTACTATATATGATTAGAATATCCAAATCTTGAATATAGATAATCTCAATTTTTTTTTTCGATATTTTATTGTATGCATTGTAAATTTATTATTGCAAAAAAATTCACTAAAATTCAATTTTGGAAATTTTAAATAGTTTTATTATAAAGTAATCGATACCAACCTGTTCCCCAAAATTTCGTGTAGCTTGACGATAGTATCTTCTTCTTCCTTGCTAAAATTCATAGATGAGATACATATATAGATGAGATACAGAGAGAACGAGGATCAGATCTAGATCGAGATCGATCGATCAAATAGAGTGGGAGATGAGATCTATAGAGGAAGACAGATCGAAAGAAAGATCGCTCGAGAAAGAGACTGTGAGAGAGAAATGGAGAGGTCGATCAATCAAGAGAGAGAGTAAAAAAGCAAGGTCAATCGATCAAGATGGAAACTATGAGAAAACGATGGAAACGTCGATCGATCGAGAGAGAGAGAGAGAGAGGGCGAGGTCGACCGAGACAAAGACTGTGAGAGAGAAACTGTGAGAGGTCGATAGATCGATTGATGACAGTGAGAGAGGGTGTGGTTGACCGAGATAGAGATTGTGAGAGAAAGATGCGAGAGGTCGATCGATCGATAATAGTGAGAGAGGCAGAGAGAAAGAAAAAGAGTGAGAGAAAGAGAAGATGAAAACGTGGTCCATGGGCCGCGGAGTATTGGATTTTAAAATTCGACGGGCCAAGCCCAACAAATTTTTTTATACAAATTTAGGATTTTCACGTAGTGAGAGAAGTGACAAAAGTCCGAGGACTCTTTTTTAATTGGAAAAATTATCTATTTATATACTTGAGGTGTTCTGGAAGAATCCAAAAATAACTGCCATCACTCTTGCATATAATCTCATGTCCAGAGCACATTGGAGCTTTTTTAGGACGATCCATTCGAAAAGTACTACGTCACATTGAGAGTTCACTGCACCACATTAATCTGAAGACATCCTCATCTCTAGTTTTGCATAGTTGCTTGATTAGTCTTCTAGATTGCAATGCACTTTTGATTGATTGATTTGGTGTTTATCTTGGTGATTTGATCATTGATCTGTACAGTGAACACACGTGATTAATTTTTCTATTTGTGCAATTAAGCCTAATTAGCACGGTATAACATGTAAAGCGATAAATTGAGGCTTAACATAATTATTTACCTAATCTAATGGAATAAGGACAAAAATCAAGATAAATACTTAGGAAAAGTACGAATAAATCAGTATTTTGAAACACTTATCACACTCCCAAACCTATCTTTTTCTAGTCCCTTAGAAAATAACTGTGTCACTTTCGCAGGCATCTCGACTGAATTTAGTTAATGCAGTAAGTCCTTAAACCATTAGGTCACCCCTAGTGAGTGAGTTTGACTCATAAGGGTTTGTAAAGAATATACTCACAAAATTTTAAACAACTTTTAAGTAGTAATGGTCAAAATCAACACTAATATCTAAAAACATAAGTTCTTTTACGATTTATCAGTCATTTGAAAATAATACTTGATATAGAGTCTCAACTCTTATGTCTCTATGAAAAAACTTAGACTTAAATTGACCTTTAACATATAGTGATTCTAACTTAGAAACTTTAGAGATTTGGTTTCCTAGAGTGAGTTTCAACCTTCTAACTAATCCGTAATACTTTAATCAACTTAAGGTTTAATTCTAAACTTAGCATCATGTCTGGAGTAGTGAGAAATGTGGATATTCACTTTAATACCTCCAAGGGATTTTATTTGTGATATTCCAGCGTACTTACATTTTTATACTTGATGGCTTTCACCCTACTAAAACTTTAAACTTATAAATTTTGAATCTTTCTTTCTTTCTCGCTTAGAGGGATCTTTTTATTTTCTTTTTTCTTTTTCTACTCGTTTTTCACTTTTTTTCTAAGAAAAGCAGACAGTCTTTTCAAGGTACCCAGTCTAATTCAATTGCTCAAGATATATTCAATCCAACTCTATTTTTCTTCTAATAAGCCAACTAAATGAACAAGGAAGTCAAAGTTCATCAAACCCCGATTTTTTCTTATACTCTAGATAAAAAGAAGGTAACAAGATTACTCAATTCAACCTAGACTCTTGGTAACATTATTAGAAGTAACTATAAACAAAAAGTAACTTTATTCTTACTTTTGCCTAAGAGACACACGAATTGAGACTCTAGATCAACGCTTCCAACTAAAGACTGATTTAGTGTTTTTAACTAAGTGCTTAAAGATATCAACTAAGATTTTGCACAAAATACAACAAAGTTGTCAAAATATTTTTCAAATTTTTATGATTTTTGAATAGAAAATAAAAGAAAATAGGTGGAAATCTGACCCTACACGCCCCAAACTTTAATATAATATTGTCCTCAATATTTAAGTTTGCAAATGCAAAACTAAATTTAACAATAAGAAATGAAGTGGGTTGGATAGCACCTAAAAATGATCCTACAATCTTGTGATATTAACACAATGTCTTCTGAAATGAGACAAAACACCACTCCCCACTGTCACAATGTCGATTGTATCTGCTGTATTAATCGTAATCATGTTGTATGATGTCAGAAGTACCATGAAAGATATTGTGATCATAACCTAGGTAACTGGTTCCTAAGCTATGCCGAAAAAACATACATTAGTATTTTCAACCTACACTGTGTAACCTAACACAAAATGAAAGAACTACGAAAAAGAAAATGATTTTTGAAAAATTACTGCAAAAATAAACTATTTTTCAAACAAAACAAGGATTACAACATTCAGATAAAACAAAAACAATATAGTAAACCTAATAGCATATTAACAAATAAACTCTTACTAAAACATCTAAAGCCTATGAGCTATATCTTTAATGATAGTTATCTCAAACTCCCGTACTCTCTCACGATGTTCAGTCATATCGAGTCATCGTTCCAACGCCTTCTGCCCTTTATATAGCTTACTTATCCCCTTGAAAACCTTTGTAAATGCATTTTGGAGGAGATGTGGTTTGACATCATCCAAGAAGGATGTGCCCTTAAAATTTGGGCTAAACGATCTAGTTTCGCTCATTTTGACCCCATCAAACTCCTGTCCTGGGTGTTTATAACCATATGGGCTTCCGTGCTCCTTAAAGTACTCTGGTATCAACTGCCACAAACTCAGGGCACATTCTACAAAAGACAATGCACCCTTGAATTCTGAAAGTATAATCATCTCCCCCTTGAGTGTTAGAACTACTATCAGCACTCTCATATATCCCTCAAGAATTTGATAGAGTAAGTATGGGAAAACCAACCAACGACCCTTCTTGGGCTTGATGCAGGCATCGATTAAAGTCTCTAAGATGAGACAGGACATGCAAAACGTAAGATCCCTAATCTGGATCGCATGCATGATGTACAAAGAGCAAAGTATTGTTATGCGTCCCTAAGATGTTTAATGCCACCCATCGCCAACAAAGATATTGATTAACTCAAAAGCTCTTTGATAGTAATCATCCACTCTTTTTGTAATGCATTGTGAATCAAGACCCAATCGTGTGATAAAGAATTCAAATGGATGATGTGTCTGGCAAGTTCCATTTTAAACCTCCATAATTCCTAAGAACACGTTGATATCTTCAAAATCAATGGCAAATATGATGCCACGGAACTTGATGGTAAGCGACGGAATAACAAGATTACCCAAAACAATGGAAGTGTAAAATTCTCTCACTAAGTCATTGCAGTAAACTTCAAAATCGATGTAAAGAAAATTGCTCCATCCTTATTTGGCTATGATCTCGCAAAACTATATTCTATTGACGCCTTGAAAGTAATGGCCAAAAATAGACTTCTCAAAAATTGTTCATATGGAAGAATCCATTAGTATCACTACAATCAAGATGGAAAAACAATTGAAAATTTGATGATTATTGGTGATCAGATGACTGCGACGCAGTGAATATTCAATGAGATGTAGTGAATGTGATGAATTTGCAAATGCAATAACTGTGACCTGGTTGTAATTTGATGCTAGCTGCGTTGATCACTGTAGATTTGCACAAATATAGCTAAGGAAGAAGATCTGCAAAATGGATTCTTGATGACTATGATTTTGGACGAATTTGGAAATGGAAATGGAGAAGAAGAGTTAGATATTAGGGTTTATTATTTGATATTAGAGTTGATGGGAAATTCCCAAATTACTCGAGTCAAAAGAAAATCTAAAAATGCTAAGAAAATAATCCTAAAATGAAAGAAACACTAATTAAGCTAAAAAAAATCTTAAAAATTGAAAGAAAAGAAATACTAAAGAGAAATACTAATTCCTACAGTTTTGAATTGGAAGGTAGCTAAGAGTATCGATTAACTTGATAAAAGATCAGCTCGTCACTTTTATCACGTAGAGCTTGGGTATATCGGGTATGCCATCCTGATTCGTTGATGACTATTTGAAGAGGGTCAGCAAGGGAAAATCCTATCGATAGGTATATCATTCCTTTCTATTAAGTTTTGTGCAACCCTGAACATATGAGACAAATTACAATTTATTTTTAAAACCTACCACTTTGGTTCCTAACTGGTAGCTATTTCCTATGAAGGAAATGGCCAAGTTCTAGGCTTAACTGAAGTGAAAAAACTACAATGCTCATCCAAAACTTTTAAAACTACTAAAAAAAAAGCCAAAAAGAATGGGTTGCCTCCTAGAAGTGTTAAGGTTAATGTCTTCAGCCAGACGAAAACTTTATTAATCTTGATAAATTAGTTCATCAAGGAAAATAACTTCTTCTAGAGGTACACACTCGAGATATGGTTTGAAAAGCTGGCCATTCACTTTAAAAGTGAATTCATCCTTAGGATTGAGGACTTCAACAACACCATGTTGGTAAACTGTTTGGATAATAAACAAGTCAGTCCAACAAGACTTGAGTTTCCTTGGAAAACAATGGAGTCTGTTATTGTACAACAAAACTCTTTGACTAGACTCAAAATTTCATCGAAGAATGTACTTATTATGATAAAATTTTGTACACTTTTTGTATCGTTTAGCACAATCATAAGAGTCAATTCTGATCTCTTCTAATTCATCGAGTTGTAATTTATGATGTTCACCGACTTTATTGAGATCAAAGTTGAGGTGCTTGATAGGCCTTTCCAAAAACTAATCGATAGGGAGACATCCCTATTTTTTTTTAAAGTGATTCGATATGTCCATAATGAGTCATTTAATCTCAAAGACCAATATTTTCATGAAGGATTGACTGTTGTTTCTATAATAGTCTTGATTTCCTTATTAGAAATCTCTACTTGTCCAAATGTTTGTGGATGGTAAGATGTTGCAATTTTATGAGTTATGAGGTATTTCCTCATCGACGATGCAAAGATTTTACTGTAGAAATGCGAGCCACCATCATTTATGATAGCTCATGAAGTATGAATCTTGATAAGATGGTCTCCTTGACAAAATTAATCACCACCTTATGATCGTTCTTTTATACACCATAACTTCTATCTATTTGGATACATAATCAACGTCAACAACGATATACTAAAAATCCTAGGAATAGGAAAGGGTCCTATAAAATTTATTCCCCAAACATAAAAAATTTTAATGATTAGGATAAGATTCTGAGGCATTTCATTTCTCTTGGAATTTTTTCTAATTTATAAAATTGACTATAAGATTTGCTAAACTCATGGGTATTTCAAAAAATGGACTACCTGAAGAAATCGTACTATAAGATTTTTGAAATATTTTTCTTACCACTAAAATGCTCTCCGCAAGCATGATTATAACAAAACTCTACGATATTGGCCTACTCACAGATTGGAACACAACGTATAATAATCTGTTTGGGATAATACTTGAAGAAGTATGATTTCTGATGAGACTATCGTTGTTCTTCTCACCGGAGTTAATAATAATCTTACTTTTACTTTACTTGTGGGGCAAGTAGAGAATCGAACCCAAGAGAAATGAGGAATTGAGTTAAGCTAAGAAGATAAAATTCAAATTAACTAAAATGAATTAAAACTATTTTTCTTTGTATTTTTGAACTTATAAGAAGATGTAAAATTGCTAAAAAATAAACTAAAGTAAATGAAACTAAAAGCAAGTAAACTTATGAAATTAAAACACAATTGGAGGTGGATCTACTTAGAACATGTTGATGAGCAATTCCTAGTTTCTAACATTTTTATAACTCAATCGTAAGGACTTGGTGTTAGCTCCTTAGATCGGAAAATTTTACAAATGAAATGAAATAAAGGAACATAAACAAAGTAGAATTCTTTGAAAACTTTCTACTACCAATTATCTAGTTTAAGTATACTTTATTTTGATCTAATCTAAGCATAAAGTATCTATATTAAGAATAAAAGGTGCAAGAAACTTAAAGAGAACTCATAAGCATTTTAAATAAAAGAAAGACATGAAATTAGAAATAACACAAGAACTTATTCTAGGCTTTCCACTTTCCAATGGAGGGGAACTTAGCCTAATGTCATTGCAAGAGAGGGATTATAAGAGATGAAATAACTTTTCTTCATTTCATGGAGAAACTTACAACTTCTTCTTCTTCTACTTCTTACAAGACTATTTAGCCAAAAGAAAATAACTAGAAAATGAAAATACAAAAAATAAGAGAATAGGCTAAGAGCCTTAGATTAAAAGAGTCTTGAATAAGAGAACCAAGATGGGACCTTTTCTCTAGAAATGGACGCTCTATTTATAGAGAAAAATGTGTGTAGAAGAGTCTAAAAGTAGCCTCCACTTTTCTTTGCACAAAAAGACAAAAGAGGAGAATATGAATTAAGGATTAGGACATTCCAAAGTGGTCCCAAATGCTTTTGTCTTGAGATTTTGATTCCAAATTGTTGATTTTCTGCACAAGAAACACACGTAATTAGATTTATCTTGTAAATGAATTCATTTATATATAATTAAGCCTAAGTAACATGCAACATGGTGTTTTGAGGCTTAACATGATTATTACCTTAATATGGAGAATTAGGTACAAAAATCAAGATAAATAATAAAAAAATGTGCTTATAATTGAGTGTTTGAAGACACTCATCAGTTTCATCCCAGAAATACTATTTGACTTTTAAAATAAGACGGAGTTTCTCTTGTCTAGTCATTGAGACTGACAATTGACCTGTAACTAGGTAATTGACAATGTCAACATACCACTGATTATTAAAATTGGAGATTTGCATAAATTGCTCATCAGGAAAGAATTTAGAAATGGGTAAAGATTCTTCAAATAACTCAGTAATAATTCTAGATAAGTGATCAACTACGACATTCCCTGTACCCCTTTTGTCTCAGATCTCGAGATCAAACTCTTGCAAAACATAATCCAACAAATTAACCTTATTTTAGCATTCTTCTTAGATAAAATGTACTTCAATGCAGTATGGTCTGTGTAGACCACCACTTTCGATCCTATTAAGTAGGGGTGAAATTTATCAATAGCATAGACTACTGCTAGCACTTCCTTATCTGTTGTATAGTAATTAAGCTGAGTAACACTGACGATTTTAATGGCGTATTGGATAACATGAGGATGTTTATCGATTTTTTGACCCAAAACAATACCTATCGCATAATTTAAAGCGTTGCATATAAACTCAAATGATACATTGCAATTTGGAAATTGAATGATGGGTGTCGAGGTTAACTTGGACTTAAGCTTGTTAAACGTAAAAAGACATGACCTTGAGAAGTTGAAAGGAGCATCATTGCTTAAGAATTCACATAAGGATTTTGAGATCTTCCTGAAATCTTTAATATATCTACGGTAAAACTTGCATGGCCTACAAATGACCTAACTTTTTTGACAGTCTTAGGAGGTGGTAACTTTGAAATTAAATATACTTTCGTCTTATCTACTTCAATCTCTTTCATAGACATAATGTGTCCTAGCACTATTTTGGATGTTATAATAAAATGACATTTTTCTCAATTGACGACTAAGTTGACTTCTTTGCTGTGTACGAGGACTAAAATCAAGTGATGGAGACATTTTTCAAAATTTTATCCGAATATTGAAAAAACGTCTATGAACACTTCAATATATCTTTTTATCATGTCTAAAAATATACTCATCATACATCGTTAAAAAGTAACTAATACATTACACAACCAAAAGGGCATATGACGACACATGAAAGTTTGAAAGAGACAAGTAAAAAAATTTTCTCTTGATTGGTGGGATCAATGGGTATTTGGTTGTACATGGAGTAACCATCCAAGAAACAATAGTAGGAATGTCTTGTTAGATGCTCTAACATTTGGTTAATGAAAGGTAGCGAAAAGTGATCTTTATGAATCATAAAGTTGAGTTTCCTATAATCGATACACACTCTCTATTCGATTTGGACTGGAGTGATAATTAACTCATTGTCTTGGTCTACTATCATAGTGATACTAGATTTCTTAGAAACAATCTAAATGAGACTACCTAATGTCAACGGAAATAGGGTAGATGATACTTGCATCTAATAGTTTTATCACTTCACTCTAGACTACATCCTTTATGACAAGATTTAATCGTTTCTGAAGTTCTAAAGAAGGTTTAGCAAAATCCTCTAGATGAATGTGGTGTATTACCACAGAAGGATTAATTCCTTTAATATAAACTATGGTCCAACCAATAGCTTTTTGATGTTTTCTCGAAATTTTTAATAATTTTTCCTCATAGATTATATTAAGGTGAGAGGAAATTATCACAGGTAAAATTTGATTTTTGATAAGAAATGCGTATTTCAAAGTCTTCAGAAGTATTTTGAGTTGTAATTTAGGAGGTTCGATTAAGAAGGAACAAAAGTGAAAGTAGTAATAAGAAGATTTTTGACTTTTACGTGCCAATACGTAAAGTCTAAGTAAGGAACAAATTCAAACTAAACATTGACTTCACTTATGGACTCTTCTATATCAAAATCTTGACCAAAATGGGTCAAACATCTTTCTAAGAGATTAGCATACCCTAAATCTTAACACTTTTAATTGACTAGCGTATCTATCATGTTCACTTCCTCCACATCATCGTCTACATCAATTTTAAAAAAAAATTGGAAGATGTTCAATCTGACTTTCATATCCTCGAATGTTAAAGTCATAATTTCATTTCTACAATGAATGACTACATTAAAAGTTACTAAAAATAGATATCCTAAGATTATAGAAACATAATTATCCAGATTGATAACTAGCTCTGTGTCTAAGACAACAAAGTAAATTGGAAAATATAAATATTTAACTTTTACTATCACATCTTCAATGATATCTTTGGGATCCTTAGTGGACCTATCGGTTAAGCTCAACATGATATCGGTGGGTTTCAAAACCCCTAAACCTAGTTTTTTATAAAATCAAGTAAGGTAAAAGATTCATACTTGCTCGTAAGTCCAAGAGACATTTTTTAACCACTTGATCTCCAATGTGAGTGGAAATTTTTGGACATCTAGGATTTTTAAATTTCGATGCAACTGTTTACTTGATGAGAGACTATGCTTGGGTTGCCATGATGGCTTCTTGAGAAAATAATATTTTCCTCTTAGTAGTGGTCAAATCTTTAAATAATTTTGCATAAGAAGGTATTTGTTTAATGGCATCTAGGAATGGAATATTGATATGCACATTCTGAAAAACTTCGAGGAGACCCTCGAATTATTTATTCTTCTTATTATTTCTAAGGCGATGGGAAAATGAAACTTTTAAAATTAGTGGAATGAGGGAAAGTTTTTCCAAATCTTTCTCCTTCTCCTTGAGAGATTCTACGATTTTTTCTACTTGAACTTTTTCCTTCTCTAAGATGTCATCTTCCTTGTCAATAGGTTGGACTTTGTTGTCTACCTTCTTTCCTAATCTCAAGGTGTGGATAGCTTGGACAGAGTCTTGTGGATCTCCAAAATGGCTTCCTACCTCATATTGACCCTTCAGTTAATTGGGAACCACAGGTTGACCTTTAGGGTTAAGAATAGTTTGACTGGAGAATTGACCTTTCTCTTTTCCTAAAAAAAAAAAGCTAACTGAACTTCCATCTTAGTTGTGTACTGAACTTTGACCTGATTAATCTGAGTTTGATTTTGATTGGTCTGTCGTAGAGTTTGGATGAGTTGTTGTTGCTGCTTCATCAACTCTGTCATAATAGATTCAAAAGATGACTTTTGTTGGCTAGGTAGATTATGATTAGGCATAGAATATGGAATTATGGCTCTACATTCAATAGATTGCAAAGATTGATATGATACTTATAGAACAATGGCTTGGTTTATGGAAGGACCGACTTGCTTAAGATAGCTTCTATTGTAACCTGGCGGACCACTAAATTAAATAGGTTCGTTTTGTATGACAAAAAATTTAGGTAGAACCTATTATCTAGATGATACGTTTAGCTATATGAATTCTAGATAGACTTCCTAAAAGCATTGTAACTATTAGCAGCATTAGCCTATTCGACCTTAATATATGGCAAATTGGGACAACATTCAACGAAATGGTCATTGTCGTTGCATAAGACATATAAAGAAGTTTACTCGACTGAAACTTGTGAAACTGAACGAGAATCATAGTGAAGGTTAGGTACCGAGATAGTGAAAGCATCTAGCTTCTTTGTAAGACTGTGCATATCACTCACTAGATTGGACATAACGTTCTTGAGATTAGGGTCTACTTTTATCTAATACATTCTTGACTTCTTAACAAGATCTTCTCTATCAAATTCTTCGTTATTATTACTTCAATTTTGAACACTCTCGGTTACCTCAACTAGAAAATCATATGCTTGATTGAGAGTCTGGTTCATAAATTAACCCTTATGTCTTGACTCAACTAAGGTACGTTGATTCATTGTTAATCCTCGATCGAAGTATTAAACCAATTGTACTTTATCAATGCTATGGTGTGGGCATTTGACTAACAAATCATTAAATTTTTCCCAAGTTTGGGCAAATTATTCATCCGAGCGCTCTCTAAAATTCCTAATTGCGTCATTTATTCTCTTAGTTTTGGCCACGGAATAAAATTTGGTCATTAATTTCTTAGATAGAACATCCTATAAATTTATGAAATTAGGAGTTAGGGAATTCAACCACGCAGCTGCATGATCCTCCAAGGATAATGAAAATAGAATAAAATTAACATTCTCCTCATCTAAATTCTAGTTTTTAAAGGTTTGACATATGGCTAAGAATCGATTGAGGTGGGTGTAAGTTTATTCACTCTCTAAACCGTGAAATGTAGGGAGCATGTCTATGGTGGCTGCCCTAATTTCAAATTGAGTTACAGTGTTTAATGACAAAACAATGCACGTAGGTAGGGTAGTGGAAACAGGATCAAGAAACTCATTTAGAGTTCACTTTCGATCACCCAACATATTTAATAAGGGTGTCTTACGAATTATGTTGATGGTACGCTTTATCTCATGATCAAATAGTTTTAATGTGTTACTCCTAGATCGTCTACCAAGCATGCAAATCACAGAGTATTTCAAACAATCACGAAAGAAAAGTTAGACCTAGATAGGTTGCATAACTTTAAACAATTTCGAGCTTGTTAGAAATTGCACAACTAGCCTTCCGACTCAATTCTAGAAAAATCAAGTTCAGATCATTCGCATCTCTAGATCAGAGGTGGCGCACAATGCATAAGTAAGGGCACTCTTCAATCACCTTTCTTTCTTGAATAGACTGAGCCTACCCCTTTAAAAGGACAAGATATTAATAGATGCCAAATATGATCAAGAACCACATTGAAACAACTTGAAGCGAATTGCTCCTACTGAGCTCGTGGGCCCTATAGTCTAATTGATTTTAATTAATTTGATTGGATGACTAGTGAATTGATTCTCCTATTTAGAGCAAGGAATTGGTAATCACCTCCAATCCTTATCTTATGGTGCCATCCCTAGAAGAGGGGTTCTCTTTATTAATCTTAATTAACTAATTCAAGTATGTGCAAATTAGAAAATAACAAATAAAGACAATGAGTAACCCACTAGCAATAAGAGGTGTGGGTGGATCGAATTTAGGCCACCAACTTCGATTTTAGTGTGCGAACCTAAGAAATCGTGACAGTATCATCCAATAGTTATCATTCCCTGATCTATTACAATCCAAGTCTTTTTGGATAATTAATTAACTAATTAAAGTTTTACAACATTCCTAATATAAATAGATCTAAAGTAGAAAAAAAAACTTAGTCAAAATGTAAAAAGAAAAGAAAAACACAACAAGATGAAATAAATCTAGGATCTAATGGATTACATTTGGTCTTCTTATCCAAAGATTTCTTCAACCTACAAAAGAAACAGAGTGTTAGAAAATGAACAAAATAGCAAAGAAAAAATAAAAACTATAGCAACTACTACAATCCAAAAGCATATTCAAGAAATGTGTCAAAATCAAAGGAATCAAAACTCTAGAATCAATGTGACGCAGTGAACTTTGACTGTGTCACATTGAAACCTTGAGATCTATGTCTAAAATTTTTCCACAGATTTTAGATTGTCTCCCTAGTTGCAATGACAACAAAAAAAAATTTATTTTCTGTAAAATTTTTGTATTGACAGAAAATCAAAAACATAAATAAAATAAAGAAAACAACAAAAAGTAACTTCAACCAACTTAGAGCAACTATACATTTTACTGACAGTAGTGTCAAAATTTTGATACCATATTCATGTTATTAGAAATTAATATTTTTATATTCTTCTTAGCTTATGGGAAAGTAAGAGATGAAAACCAAGAAAAATGGGGATGTTATCAAGTTAGTAAAAATGAAGTTAATCTAAGTTACAAGTTTAAAATCTATTTTTGTAGTTTTGAAAAATAAAATGGAGAGTAGATATTGCTGGAAAATAAAGCAATAGAAAGGAAATTAGTGATTAAAGTAACTTAGGATTAGCAAATAAAATTACATTTAAGTTTATCTTTCTTCACACTCAACCTCAAGGGCTTGGTATGAACTCCTTAGGTTGGAAAATATGGCATGAAGTTTAAAATAATACTATAGTTAGGACTCTTTTACTTATTAATGTATGAAGTCTCTACCATCAAATATCTAGATTAAGCATATTATATCTTGATCTTATCTAAGCATAAAGCATCTAAGTTAAACATATGAGGTGTAGAGATTCATCTAAAGTTTTGATCCATTAGAATTGGATAAAACCTTAAAGAGAATCATATAAAAAGAACCTAAAAAGATAAATAAAAAAACACAGAATTAAAACTTGCTCCTAAGCTTCTTCCTCTCATTAATATAGGGAGTCTAGCCTATGGTCATTATAAGAATACAAGAAGAAGTAAGAGAAACAACCTTTGTATTCATGTGGTAACCAATATACACTATTTCCTTGAGAAATTATAGAAGTTACTCAAATAAAGCCTAATTAAAATTGAAAATTATAGAAAAAATGTCAAGGACATTAGAAAAAGAAGAGAGAAGGGACAAAGACCCAAAGACTCTTTCTTAATTTGAAAAATGGTCTATTTATAGACTTGAGGTGTTTTGAAACGATCCAAAAATAGTCTTCATCACTCTTACATATAATCTCACATGCAGAGCACACTGAAACATTTTTAAGACAATCTATTCGAGAAGCACTGCGTCACATTGAGGGTTTACTCCTCCACATTGATCTGGAAACATTCAGATCTTTAGTTTTGCATGATTGCCCGATTGGTCTTCTAGATTGCAATGAATTTTTGATTGATTGATTTGGTGTTCATCTTAATGATTTGATCATTGACCTAAACAATGAACACACGTGATCAGTTTTTCGATAAATACATTTATTTTGTGCAGTAAAGCCTAATTAACATGGTATAACATGTAATATAATAAATTGAGGCTTAACACAGTTATTTACCTAATCTAATAAAATAAGGATAGAAATTGAGATAAATACCTGGGAATAATACGGATAAATCAGTGTTTTGAGACACTGATCAGTATGCAATAGATACAACCACCGTACCAAGGTCAGGTAGGAACTTTATTAAGAGAATACAAAGGGATGAAGTCCCTTAGTTTTGATAGTACTGTAGACCCAATCATGGACGAGGAATGGTTGGAGGAATTAGACAACTACTTACATACCATGGATTATACAGATATGCAGAAGATTTCATGTGCCACTTTTATTCTACAAAGGGATGCCACACATTTGTCTACTTCAATAAAAGAGAATCAATTGGGGATACAAAATAGTTGGAAAATTTTTCAAAGGAAGTTTCTTAAGAAATACGTTCCTGCTAGCTCTAGAGATAGGAAAAGGATGGAATTTGACAGATTAGTTCAGGGTGCGGATTAATATGAGTCTCGATTCACCCAGTTGGCTCGTTATGCACCTAAGCTAATCTCCACTAACCAGATGAAGGCTAAAATTTTTATTAGTCTTGAAGATTTCTTATAAGAGTAGGATAGTTGTATTTGAGATTATTAACTATTTCAAGATAGTCACTAGAGCCTAGAAGTTGGAAAAGACAAACAGAGTTATTCAAGAGCAGAATGCTAGGACGAGGTCAGTATTCTTATAGGGTAAGAGATAGATGATATACAAGTCTAGTAGATCAGGCCAACAATGGATTAATAAACTACATGGGCATAGTAGCATTCAACCTGTAGTACCAGTTGGCAAGTACACATAGAAGGTAGTGATACTTGTACAGAGCAAAGGTTAGGGTCAAACTACGAAGCCACAGGCTCAGATGACTAGAGATCAAGGTCAGTCTATGAGGAAATAAGTTCATATTACAAAATCCCCACCTCAGTCACGAAAGGCATCCATGGGTTAGATAAATAGGGAGCCAATCAAATGTTACGAGTGTAAAGAGATGGGACATTTGAGGAAGTAATGTATTAAGATTCCTCAATAGACACGAGATGTAATGACTCAGGTTGGGGTATATGCTATGTCAAGAGTAGACGCAACAACTTCAAAAGATGTAGTAGAAGGTATGATAATGATATACAATTGCCTAGCTAATGTGTTGATAAATTAAAGCTCTACACTCTATTATTCCTTCTAGTATGATAGGTAAAATCATCCTCGATCCATGGGTATGGATCCGTTTTTATTTTTTTGGGAGTCGCCAGCTAGTTTTATGGTCTAGGAATCAAAACATCAATCTAAAGGAATAAGAAATACCAAACTACGAAAAAATTATGGGTATGAGGATCAAGTTAGGGGACTGGAAGGTGTTAGGCACCAATCACAAATATTTACATTGCAAAACAACCTAGATATGGAATAAATGAAAATTATCCTTGTTTTTTTACCTGAGTGACTGCAACGATCGATTCCCTCAGAAATTGGCAGAAAGCGTTCATCTTGTGAATTTTCTCATTTTATCTTTATTGCTAGTTCTGTCTCCAACCTTTGAAATTGTAGACACCCCATTTTTGCATTCACCTGATTAATCAACTCGTCAACCCGATCGTAATGATTCCCAATGATAGATGATTATTCCAATGCTCTATTTTGTTACTAGATATGTTTTAGAAATCCGGATGAGATATCTCAAACTAACAAAACTGTAAAAATCACGCTAAGCTAGAAACATATAACCCCAAAAAAATATAGAAATCATCATCTTGTAGACAAAAAGAAGCTTTAGGATAAAAATCACTAAAAATGATCAAATTATCAAAATACCCCTAATATCAAAACATCCTTAGAGTCCACTTACGCTTAGGAAAACTTATTCGAATACATAAAATAATAAAATCAAATCAAATAAATCTTTTCGTCAATTTTCACCAAATTTAACAAAATTACGAAAATGCCCCTCATAAGGGTTGACAATCATTTCACACCAAAACATTTCATAAATAACATAAACTAATAATTCCATTGAATTCCTTACGAAAAATCGATTCCAAAACATCCTGAAACATCGAAAAAAAAAAATTATAAAATAAATTCTTTTTTTTGTTAATCATGTGTCCATTAATAGTATGAATAAAAAAAATTAAAAAAAAAAAACTCTTTATTTGTTTTTTTTTTTTTTTTTTTTTTTGGGGGGGGGGGTGAGTGTTGTTCTGTCCATCCACAACAAATAAAAAAAAGGGCTTTTGAGGTTCTATTAGCAACAACCCAACGTTTTAATTGTTTTTAAGGTGGTGTGTCCCCAGTAAAAATCCATTTTTGATGGTCAAACCCTTAATGTTTTGATGAGGTGGGTGGTGTGTTTTTAATAAAAATGTTATTTTATTTTTTAAACCCTTATTTATTTCAATTTTTTATTCGTTTTCTTCCCAACTCCATTGTTTTCAACAGAAATTGATTGATCCGATCTCTCAATCCGATCGATTTTAGAACTACTATTGGTTGAAGAATATTTCTGATTTCTGTTGAGGCTACAACTCAAGGTTTGAAATCGTCAATTCTTCTTGGAACTTAACCAATTTCAAACATTTTTAATGAGAATCGATGTCTCTGTTGGCTGTCGAAGAACAAAATTTCATGGCTTGCTGGTTCCGATCGGTGGTGAGCGCTTGATTTGGAGTAAAAGGGTAGGATTTCAATTGAAGGTTTTTTTTTTAAGCTGTGTTGTTTCATTCTGAAAATCGATTTTTTTTTTTTGTTCATTTTTTTAAATTAAACTCATCTTTTTTTACTTAAAGAATGTTTTCTTTCTTCACCTATCCAATTTAAAAACAAAGAGGATCAAGTATCCTTCACTTTGTCAAAAACTAGTTTTTATGTTCTTGCACTGTACGTTTGAAGAAATTAGTGTTTTTGGGTTGGTTTTTTGACATCTCATCGGGATTCATCGATTTAAGCAGATATCCAGCAATCAACGTCAAATTTAGATCCAATCTAATTTGTTTTTGATCGATCTCTTGATCTGATTTCTTCGTGAAATTCTTCAAATTCGGCTTAAGAATCCTGGAATTACGATCTTAATCCTCTCTTATTGCGTTTGGGATCTGATTCTTCTTATTTTCAATCGATTCATACATTTTCCCTAAAGAATCTAGTTCAAATTGAACAAGAAAAAATTTAGTATTTCATTCTGAAAATCCCGAGATTTCGATTAGAGAATCGTAGATTTTATCTGAATCGTTATCATTTCTTGTTTAGTTTGACATTGATTCTAGTGAAAATTCGAATCTCTCTATCATTTATGTGTTGTAAATCCATAAGATTTGTATCTGAAATAAGATGGAGGAATCTTCTCAATCTAGGAAATTATTTGGATGGGAGAGATGGGTTTTGGAATCAGTTCAAGTTTTTGATTTTGGGATCTGAATCAGGAGATCGATGAGAACCACAATTAAATAAAAGTTGAGTAATTTTCGTTTAATTTGGTGGAAATCGTAGTTGTTCGACTCGGTTCATCTTAAGCTATTATTAACACACCAATGTTCACTTGTGACACACCCACCCATATGTGAATGATTATTTATTTTTCAAAAAAGATTGGGGTATCATAAAGGTTTTTGCTTCTTGATCCTACAACCGTCAGTCTATCATCAATTTAACATCCATCGAAATCTCGACTTATTTTGGATTACCCAAAAGTGATATTTGATTGAACCATAAAAAAATATCCTTTTGTTTGGATTTTAAAAAATACATAAATAAATAAAAATCGCTAGTTCCAATGTTTGATTTGATTATTATTCCTTATGTTGTACCCATTGATTGCCCATCTAATATGCTACGATCTATACAGATATATTTTGGATATGCTTGTTTTGATTTTGATCTCGATGCTATGAATTGTGTAATTTGATTAATATTAATGTGAGATCCATATTGTGATGGTTTGATCTGGCCCACGGGCCCATTTGCTCAAAAAAGGCTCCGGGCGCACCCCACCCTGTAATGCATACACCACTAGTACGTCTATCGTTTTGCACGCTTGCATGTCTCTTATAGCCAAAGTGGCACTAGTGTATGGCCCGGTCTTCTCGTGAGATGCGATATCATGCATGAAAATCACAACTCCAGTCATGTACCTTTATGGTATATAAAACTGGGGCATCAGTATCGTTTGATCAGGTGACACTAAAAGGTATATCGATGCACCCAGGCTGGAGCGACCTGAGCCGTTGTCCTATTATAACTCCCAAAGTCATATGTCCCGATCGCTAACACGAGACTCGTATCTATACGGTATATCAAAGTTCACCAATTGTACTTCTTGATCAAAATCAATGCCTAAGTGAGATCCTGCCCCGTTGTACCCTACTATATGAGGGGGATAGACAACGTCTATTCTAGATGAGAGGTATTGAAGTGGGTCTTTGCTCAGCATCGTGCGCCACCTCTCAACTGGAGATTAAACTGACTGCTTTTTGACTTCAGAGATTTGAGTTGGAGTCTTAGATTATCACCTATACGGTATATCAAACCAAGTCACCATGTATCGAGAGGTATATAGGTGTACTTAGACAAGAGTGGCCAGATAAATTGCATTACATGTAATAAACCTAGAGTCTAAAAATCTCTTTATAAGTCACGAATCAAACTTATCGTGGGTGTTTCAGAGTTGCTTGTTGAAAATTGACCTTACAAATGATGAGATCAGGAATGTACGGTTTTGTCCTTAAGGATAATCTTTTTTGTTTAAACTTGATTCGAAATTACTATATTACTGGGTGCACCAACCCAATAAAGAGTCCATCTTAAAATTTTGACGATGGTTCATAATGACCCAGTCCATATCGATCCAACAATCATGGTGGACCGGACCATTTAAATCAAAATGGAATTCAAATTCTTTGTTAATTCAGGTTTCATCCCATTTTAAAGAAGAAAAATATTTTTCAGAAGAAGAATATTTTCCAAAAAAAAATGTTTTCCAAAAGAAAATGCTTTCTAAAAAAAAATGATTTAGTTTTTCATGGAAAAATGACTTACAAAAATATATTTTACATGGACCTTGGAAATGTACTAAAATACCCTTTTGTGTCAAATCAAGATGCTAGCCGCAGGCAATAATCCAACTGACCAATTAGTCAAAACAACCATCATAGGGATGCACCCGGTAGATTAGATCAACTTTGGGAAATTCATGTTGAGATGTGCTTTGTATTTCCATGAGTTTGAGATAGATTGGAACCTTCTACGCGTTATGGCAAAGAATTGGAACCCTTATCTCCATGTCTTCTATATTGGGCATATGCATTTGTGTCCTACTCATAAAGAATATTGTGGCATGATGGGGATATCTACTTCAGGACCTCTAGTCAGGCCCTCATTGGAGACAGGATATGCTGGTAAACTCATCACAGGACTAGACGTCTCAAAAGAAGAAGCCAAGGCTCTAGTCCATAATAGGAGATTGGACTTAATACCTTTATTGGGCCCGTATCGCTCCCGCAGTTATCCCGTCAATGCAAAATCAGAAGCCTGATGAGCTACTAGAGACTATTGATTGTGCTTAGGAATCCTAGCCCAATATATACTGACCTTTAAAAGTGATGGCCAAACTGTCCTTTAGTCTTTCATAGACAGAGCTTCCCAACTCTCAGGTAAAGCCAACCTTGTACCTTTCATTCTACCTGAAGCCTTCTCAGGTTTAGATGCAATGAAAAATGATAAGAGAAAAAGATTCAAAGGAAGCCCCCACCTGCTTTATATGTGATTTTGTGACCGTCTCAAAATTGTGGATGTTCTTTCTACCCTCGAGTATGGGCTATAACACTTTTCTATAAAAAAAACCTGTTAGTGCGTCATGCCTCAGTTAAGGCTTGGAGTAAATGGTTAGAGTCTCACCTTGCCTGTCATATTGGTTTGAGATTTCCTTGGTGGATGACTGACTATCTTGTTCTAAGTACCAAAGGATCCTACTACGTCCATTTGATTGATTTGGAAAAGACATCTTTTTATAGACGTGACTTGATCCTAGAACAATACGAGGTGCATATAGATTTCTCTTTGCCTCAAAACAAAGATTTTGTTCCCCCTAAACCCATCACTGGGAAGTTATTACATCTTATTGAGAAGGCTTGGAACAAATGCACCTTAGGGTATCTAAACGGACTAGCATAATTCAAAGAGTCGGTTGTTAGAGCCAAGATGATCAAGCATGATAGTTCTAGCAATCCTGATGACCATCAAGACAAGGCCAATCATCCATGTAAAAAAATAGTTGTTATTCAATGAATTTTTCTATGTCAAAAATTTTCAATAAAGCTAATTTTCTTTTGAATAAACATTTATTTTTAATGAACGTTGCATGAATGGATTATTTAATGGATTGGTGCACAACTTCAATAAAAAGACTCATTAAAATGTTATCAATGGGATAACACTAAAATTAATTAAATTTATCTTTGATGGGGTCATATAGGATTATCATTGCACCCAAACTCAAGTGTCTACCTCTTAGTTGGAGTCGTAAGTCCATTCAGTTAGAACGAATGACAGCACCAAGTCAATAGGCAGAAATGACTTCAAAATCTGAGCTTTCAGAGATCCGTAAGATTTTGACAGCCTTTGCTAATGATATCAACAGTATAAAAGGCAAAGTGGAAGTTTTAGAACAGATTTTAGATTCAACGGGCAATCTCCTTGACAATCCAAAAGGAAAAAAGGTAGAAGAAAATGCAACGAAACATGCACATGAGGTCTTTGAACTTGACAGAGATGAAGAATATTTTGATGAAAATCCGGTGTTAGCCAACAGGATATTTCAGTTGGAATCAGCTTTGAATAGTATAAAGGATATCGATGAAATTGCAGTAGGCATAGAAGCTCTGAATCGTATCCCCGGAATTTATTTGCCAGAAAAATTTGTGATGTCTGAAATGGACAAGTTCAGTGAGATAGGTTGTGCAAAAACGCATCTTAAGGTGTATGTTACTAACATGCGCACTATGGGGCTCAGTGATGAACAGATGACATTGCTATTTCAGTGAACTCTATCAGGATTAGTTTTACGATGGTTGAGATGTCTCAAGATCCAACTATAGTAGGTACATGGGAAAATATGCTAAAGGCTTTCTGGCATCAGTATAAATATAGTACTGAGATTGAAACTTCAAGAAGGGATTTAGAGTCAACTAAACAGAAAAATGAGAAAACATTCACTGATTTCATTGGTCGCTGGAGGGCCAAGGTTGCCCAAATGTGGGATAGACCCTCAGAGAAGGAACAAGTAGGAATTATCTTAAAGAACCTCACACAAGGATATACTCAACACCTAGTGGCCCAATATCTTCATACTTTTGAGTCCCTATTACAAGCCGGAAGCCAACTTGAGGATGCTTTTGCCTCTGGGGTTCTTTCTAACTCCTCAGACAATAGGTCCAAGAAACCCTTTGTTTCCAAGCCCAGTACCAACCATGTCTACATAGCTAACGCATCAGCTACCCCAGTTCAATCCCCAACCCGAACTAATAACTAGGTTTACCCAAGTCAACCACAAACTCCACATCAATTTACCAACCTAGGGATGAGTCTGACTGTAGCTCTCCATAAATTGGTAAAAAAGGGCTTCTTACCCCAATCCAACCCTGACCTTTACCAAATCCCCTACGAGCTGAACACAACTCTAACTTATTCTATGAATTCTATCAAAACTCTGACCATCACACTGATCGATGTATCACTTTGCACCATGCCATTCAAAACCTTAACGACAACAAAAAAATCACCATCCGTAGCCCAACATCACCAACTATCACCACTAACCCATTAGCTGCCTATCAACCTCCACCAACCCTAAACATGGTTTCTAACACCCTATTACCATTTGATCATGTATCTCTTATCCATCCTATCCAAGTCAAACCACCTAGTTACCTCATCGTCAGAATAGTTTTCTCCGACGAAGTCTTCACCACAAGCTACAACCCCTTTGATCTAGCCTCAAACGATGCATACTGTCTATCCCCACCTCATTACAGTAGGTCCGCATTCACTAGTAACCTGTTGGCTCAAATGAACCCAAAATACCCTTTGACAGATAAAGATACATACCTGTTGACTGAAGAAGATGAGTATTTCTCTCTCTCCTATGATGAAGTTAGATATATGACTCGAGGAAAAAGGTTCTTTAACCCACCAGAACTCCGTGTTGACAATCCTGCAGTCTTGACGAGAAAAAAATAGATCTCATTAAAGAGAATATTGAAGAAGATAACTCCATGATTAAGCAGTTGAAGAGATCAGTGGCCAATATCTTAGTTTGGGGTTTGCTCATGGCTTCCACTCCCAATAGGGAGACCGTTCTCAAAGTGTTAAGTACAGCCCAAGTCTCCCTCGATACTTCTCTAGATCAGCTAGCCAGTATAGTAAGGACAACTTATATGGAAAACATATTGTCTTTCTCAGACTCAGATCTCTCAAAAGAAGAAGCAAACCACACTAAACCGTTACACATTACAGTTGACTGCAATGGGATGAGGGTACCTCTGATTTTAATTGATAACAGTAGTGCATTGAATGTTTGTCCTTTGAAGAGTGCCACTTGCCTCGGGTTTAAAGCTGAAGATCTCAAGCCCACTAATCAAGATGTTAGAGCATATAATAACATCAAAAGGGATGTACTCAAAATTTTACACCTACGATTGTCCACAAGCATAGCTGAATTTTCTATAGAATTTCAGGTCTTAGACATCCAGTCTTCTTTTAATCTATTGTTAGGAAGACCATGACTATACCAAATCAAAACCATACCTTTCACGCTACATCAGAAGGTTAAATTTATTAAAGATGGACTAGTGATCACCTTTCACAGTGATGTTGAGATTATAGGGATTGTAAATAGTGCAGAGGTCAAAAGTGAGTCGCTGCTTGAGATTCAGCTAGAACAACAGGGGGTAGAACTCAACGGGTTTGAATTTGAAAAGATATGCTCAGTCCAATGGGATCACTTGGTTAAAGAATATTTTCCTATCGAAAATATGTCACATTGCTATATGGCTAACATGTTCAAGAACATGAGGTTCTTTCCTAGTATGGGCCTAGGTCGCAAGCAACAACGTATCAAAGAGGCACCGGTAATTAAGGAAGTTGTCAGTACATTCAGGTTAGGGTATGAACCTAATAAGGAAGATTGGGCCCAATATTGGAAGACAAAATGAGACAAGACAATCGTAAAAAGGCAAGGGCGTACCACGGATCTAATTAAAATGAAGCCTTATTTTAAGATCCTTAATGGATATTTCGTGAAAGAAGGAGAAGACTTTCGATACTATGAGTTTCCAGAGCCATTTATTGATCACATCACAGGTACTCGTTTGTTGGGGTTTGAAATCTTCTTCGATATGGATTGGCTTGAAAATGAAGCAAGCATAGGAGTGGAAGAAAAGGAAGTTGAAGTCTGGCAACTCAACCTGGACTCTCTCAACATTGATCAGTTGTTCATTGAAGATCATAGTGTCTTAGTGTTGTTAATTAGGAAGGAGACCTCAAATCCTCAGTCTATAATCAAGTTCGCGGTCAGATTTCTGGCTAATTATCATGTAATGAGTCCTGTGCTACATGTCGAAATTGGTTCTATCAGTCCTATTAATCATGTTCAGTCCAACATGATTGATAAGTCTTTTATTTCTTTTGAGTCAGTAATTTAGTTATTTTTGCTGAGTAAGGTGAGTCTGTTATTTCCATTAAGTCAAGTGAATATATTAAATCTACAGTGAGTCCTGTTACCTCATCTCTTTTTAATGAAATGAAAGAAATTTTTGATTACCCTGAGCGTAATGATAATTTAACTAATAATTTAGCTTCGAAGGGAGAGTCTTCTCATAAAGAACCTCCCCCTGAAATAATCAAATTACTTGAACAAGAAAATGAACGTCAGGTTCATCCTCTAATGGAGGAAGTAGAGGTTATCAATCTTGGAACAAAAGAAAGTCCTCAAGAGATTCGGATTGGGATCACCCTATCTCCCGATGAACACAAATGGATAGTAGACTTGCTCAGAAAGTTCAACGACGTGTTTACGTGGTCTTACGAGGACATGCCGGAGTAAGCACAGATATTATTTAACATCAGATTCCATTATATCCTAATTCTTGGCCAATCAAACAGAAACTTCGACGTATGAAGCCAAAATGGACTCTAAAGATCAAAGAAGAAGTTACAAAGCAGATTAACACTGAATTTTTGGAAGTAGTAGAATACCCTGAGTGGATTGCTAATGTCGTCCTAATGCCTAAAAAGAATGGAAAAGTCAGAATGTATGTGGACTTTAGAGACCTAAACAAAACGAGTCCAAAAGACAGTTTTTCTTTACTACACATAGATATTCTAGTAGATATTACGGCAGGACACGCTTTGTTGTCCTTCATGGATGATTTTTTAAGGTACAATCAGATAAAAATGGATCCTCATGATATGAAAAAAATGTCGTTCATCACACAGTGGGGAACTTTTTCCTACAAGATTATGCCTTTTGGTTTAAAGAACGCTGGAGCCACCTATCAAAGAGCAACTACGACTTTACTGCACAACATGATACACAAGGAAGTTGAAGTCTATGTAGATATGATAGTCAAGTCTAAGGAACGATTAGGGCACATTGCTGCACTAGAACAGTTTCTCACAAGGATTCAAAAATATCAACTCTGACTCAACCCGCAGAAATGTGTATTTGGAGTAACTTCTGAAAAATTACTAGGATTTGTGGTAAGTCAAAGAGGGATCGAAGTAGACCCTGTGAAGATTAAAGCTATCCAAGAAATGCCACCGCCTGAGATTGAAAAGTAGATTTGAGATTTTCTAGATAGAATCCAATATGTCAGCAAATTCATCGCTCAACTTACCAATGTCTGCGAACCTATTTTCAAGCTTCTCAAGAAGAATGAACCAATAGTTTGGAATGAACAATATCAAAAAGCTTTCGATCAAGTCAAGGAATATCTCTTGAACCTGTCCATTTTGGTTCCACCTACACCGGGTGAACCACTTCTTCTTTATCTGTCAGTCACAGAAGAAGCTATGGTATGCATGCTTGCACACTTTGACAAAGGTAATCACAAAGAAATGACCATTTACTATATCAGCAAAAAGATATTAGAGTATAAACGAAAGTATTCGGTCATCAAAAAAACTTGATTGGCATTAATATGGGCTACTCAGAGACTCCAGCACTATATGTTATCTCATTCAGTTATCTTGTTATCTCGGATGGACCCTCTTAAATATCTCTTAGAGAAATTGACACTAATAGGGAGAACCGCACGATAGCTGTTGTTGTTATCAGAATTTGACATCACGCATGTTATATTGAAAGCGCCCTCGATCCGCGGGGTGCACGGATCCACTTTTGACCCTTGAGGTTTGGGAGTCGCCACCTAGTTATTATGGTCTAGGAACGGAATACTGACTCTAAACGGATAAAAAAACTAATCTACTAAAGAAAAATTGAATCCGAGGATCACATTACGGGGTTGGAAGGTGTTAGGCACCAACCCCGCCCGGTCAATGCCGGTCTCTACTTGTCCTAAATAAGACTACATTGTTAACAAAAACCTAGATAGAAAAAATAAAAGAGATTTTACCTTCGAACGCAACGGTTCTATTCCCTCAGATTTAATAAAACTGCTCATTGTACTGTACTCCTTATTTCGTTCTGTCTCCGGATCTGATTTCGGATCTCCGAGGCAAGGTATCTCTTTCTTAGATCTGGATTCTTCAAATTTTGTTATCGATTTTGGGGTGTTTTTGAAGGGCTTCTAAGTGTTTTTTGAGCTAAAGTTGGGGTATGGATGTTAGGTAAGGAGTTGGGACTTCAAAATTAGGATTTATGCGAGGCAAGGAAAGATTTTTGACCTACTTTTCTTATGATTTATTCTTGGATACGAAAATAGGGTGTGAGGACCTCAATTTATAGATTTTTTTAAGGGTTTGTTTAGATAGAATTAGTGTTTAATTAGAATTCTTTTAGTTAAAGTTGTATTTAAGTTAGAATTCTATTAGGTAAAGTTGTATTTTAATTAGAATTGTTTTAGGTAGACTTATATTTTAGTTAGAATTCTATTAAATAGAGTTATTATTTAATTAGAACTCTATTAGGGTTTTGACTTTTGGTCTTATTTGATTGACTTTAAGATTTTGACTTTAGTCTTAATTGATTTACTTTAATATATTGACTTTAGACTTGCTTAATTGACTTTAATTTTGACTTTAGTCTTACTTGATTGACTTTAATACCTTGACTTTAGTCTTGCTTGATTGACTTTAATTTTTTGGAGAACCCCCCTGAAAGCGCCCTCGATCCGCGGGGTGCGCGGATCCGCTTTTGACCCTTGAGGTTTGGGAGTCGCCACCTAGTTATTGTGGTCTAGGAACCAAACTGACTCTAACATGGATAAAAGGAACTAATCTACCATAAAAAATCTGAATTCGGGGATCAAGTTACGGGGTTGGAAGGTGTTAGGCACCAACCCCGCCCGGCCAAAGCCGGTCTCTACTAAATTCCCAAGTAAATTACATTGCTAAAACCTAGATAAAAAAAATAAATAAAAATAAAAATTTACCTTTCCGATGGCAAGGACTTGGTTCCCTCAGATCTGACAAAAAGAACTCCTTGTACCGTGCTCCCTTGCTTCGTTCTGTTTCGGATTTGACTTCGGATCTCCGAGGCAAGGTATCTCCTTGTTTTTGAATCTGAACTCTTCAAGTTCGTTGCGGATTGGGGGTGTTTTTAGAAGGCTTTTGGGTGTTTTCTAGAGTAAAATTGAAGGAGGGATGTTAGCTAAGGAGTTGGGGCTCCAAAACTAGGGTTTATGGGGGGCTAGGGGAGCTTCTAGACCTACTTCTCTTAGGGTTTATGATTTGATACGAAAATAGGGTGTGAGCACCTCTATTTATAGATTTTTTAGGGGTTGATTTGGATAGAGTTAGTGCTTAATTAGAGATCTTTTAATTAGAGTTGTGTTTTAATTTGACTTGTTTTAGGTAGAATTGTGTTTTAATTAGAATTGTTTTAGGTAGAATTGTTTTTAAGTTAGAACTTTATTAGATAGAGTTATTATTTAATTAGAATTCTATTATGACTTTTGGTCTTATTTGATTGACTTTTAATGTTTTGACTTTAGTCTTAATTGATTGACTTTTAATATCTTGACTTCAGTCTTGCTTAATTGACTTTAATTTTGACTTCAGTCTCACTTGATTGACTTTAATACCTTGACCTCAGTCTTGCTTGATTTACTTTTAATTTTTGGAGAACCCCCCTCTAAAATATATTTAATTCTTTGGACCCCCAAATGGAGGGGTCCTTAAACAAATATCCCACGAACCCTCAACAATTTTGCTTGAGAGTCCGATTAATCGATTTTTTAGGTTCAAAATTTTAAATTAATTTCATTAATGTTTAAATTTAATAATTTAATGTTTTTTTTATTAATTTCGGAATTTTTTATCATGAAAATTGTGAAATTACCGTTTTGCCCCCAAAGAGGACTTTTCACATTTTAAGTCGGTTTTTAATGTTCTAGGATGTTTTAGAATCGATTTTTCGTAAGGAATTCAATGGAAATATTATTTTGTGTCATTTATGAAGTTTTTTGTGTGAAATGGTTGTGAACTTTATGAGGGGCATTTTCGTAATTTTGTCAAATTCTGTTAAAATTGGTGAAATGATTTATTTGGTTCCAATTTGTCATTTTATGTGTTCGAATGGGTTTTCCTAAGCGTAACGTAGGCTCTAAGGTTGTTTTGAGGTTAGGGGTATTTTGGTAATTTGGTAATTTTTAGTGATTTTTATCGTGAAGCTTCTTTTTGGTCTGCAAGATGATGATTTCTATGTTTCTGGGGTCGTACTTTCCTAGCGTAGCGTGGTTTCTAAGTTTTTGTCAATTCGAGATACCTCATCTGGATTTCTGAAACAAATCTGGTAACAAAATAAAGCAACGGAATACACATCCATCATTGGGAATCCTTGCGATCGGGTTGACGAGTTGATTAATCAGGCGGATGCAAAAATGGGGTGTCTACAGATGCCCCTCTTTGGCAGAGGGTTGAAGCAAACTGGATAGCAAATCTATTTTGGTAGATAGTGCGATATCCGAATGCCAAAGCTAGTGACAGTTCATTTTGCAGCCTGATTTAGCAATTCGTCAAGGTGTTCGGATCCTTGAGGGTAAAGCTCTCCCGAATTAAAAGGTTGTCAGGTCCTTGAGCGCAAACTCTCACTGACGGTGTCAGATCCTTGAATTTTAGAGAATTCTCCCTGACTAAAAAATGCAAATGTGCAAGTGTGTGCACTGTGTGAAACTGAGTAAAACCTGAGCATAAATTTAGCATAATCTGAGTATAAACTGAGCATAATTTGAATATAAACTGAGCATAATTTGAATATAATCTGAACATAGTTCCTGAGCATAGTTCCGAGAAAACCCTCGGCGGTATCTGAGCATGGTTCCGAGAAAACCCTCGGCGGTATCTGAGCATAATTCCGAAAAAACCCTCGGCGGTATCTGAGCATAGTTCCGAGAAAACCCTCGGCGGTATCTGAGCATAATTCCGAGAAAACCCTCGGCGGTATCTGAGCATAGTTCCGAGAAAAACCCTCGGCGGTATCTGAGCATAATTCCGAGAAAACCCTCGGCGGTATCTGAGCATAATTCCGAGAAAACCCTCGGCGGTATCTGAGCATAGTTCCGAGAAAACCCTCGGCGGTATCTGAGCATAATTCCGAGAAAACCCCGGCGGTATCTGAGCATAATTCCGAGAAAACCCTCGGCGGTATCTGAGCATAGTTCCGAGAAAACCCTCGGCGGTATCTGAGCATAATTCCGAGAAAACCCTCGGCGGTATCTGAGCATAGTTCCGAGAAAACCCTCGGCGGTATCTGAGCATAATTCCGAGAAAACCCTCGGCGGTATCTGAGCATAGTTCCGAGAAAACCCTCGGCGGTATCTGAGCATAATTCCGAGAAAACCCTCGGCGGTATCTGAGCATAATTCCGAGAAAACCCTCGGCGGTATCTGAGCATAGTTCCGAGAAAACCCTCGGCGGTATCTGAGCATAATTCCGAGAAAACCCTCGGCGGTATCTGAGCATAGTTCCGAGAAAACCCTCGGCGGTATCTGAGCAAAATCCAAGATAACCCTTGGGGAGACTGAGCAAAATCCAAGATAACCCTTGGCGGAGACTGAGCAAAATCCAAGATAACCCTTGGCGGAGACTGAGCAAAATCCAAGATAACCCTTGGCGGCAACTGAGCAAAATCCAAGATAACCCTTGGCGGAGACTGAGCAAAATCCAAGATAACCCTTGGCGGAGACTGAGCAAAATCCAAGATAACCCTTGGCGGCGACTGAGCAAAATCCAAGATAACCCTTGGCGGAGACTGAGCAAAATCCAAGATAACCCTTGGCGGAGACTGAGCAAAATCCAAGATAACCCTTGGCGGAGACTGAGCAAAATCCAAGATAACCCTTGGCGGCAACTGAGCAAAATCCAAGATAACCCTTGGCGGAGACTGAGCAAAATCCAAGATAACCCTGGCGGAGACTGAGCAAAATCCAAGATAACCCTGGCGGAGACTGAGCAAAATCCAAGATAACCCTTGGCGGAGACTGAGCAAAATCCAAGATAACCCTTGGCGGAAACTGAGCAAAATCCAAGATAACCCTTGGCGGAAACTGAGCAAAATCCAAGTTAACCCTTGGCGGCAATTGAGCAAAATCCAAGATAACCCTTGGCGGAAACTAAGCAAAACTGGCAGAGGAATGAATGAATTTTGGAGAAAATTGATTAGAACGAACCGGAGAACGAATAAATCTGGAAGATAATGAATCTGGAAGAGAAATGATTGATTCCAAGAATGATTGAATCTGGAAAAGAATCTGGAGAACGAAAGAATGTTATATCTCCTATGTGAGATCCAAAATGCTTTTGTTTGAACCTCAAGGATTTATCAAAAAGTTTTATGAATTTAAAACCTGAGTTTTTATTTCTTTTGAACCTCAAAAGTTTTTCAAAAAACTGTTATCAAGAGGGTAACCTTAAATTTGGGGTTCTCATTATCTTTTAGGATTAACATTGCTCAAAAATAAACCACCTCTAGTTTGACAATGAACATGGCCTTGAAAATAATTGAACACATCGTGCAAAAAAATGCCCCTAGTATAAGGGGGAAAAGTTACATTAAAAAAGAAAGAAAATGCCCCTTGTATGAAGGTTTGAAATAATTGATTACCACAAGCGCAATAAAGACTCAACTTTTTAATTTTGATTAATTTTATTAAAGGTTTTGAGTCAGGCTCAAGAGTACAAAATTATTTCCTTTCGAGACTCATCATAGAATTCACCTTTATCTCCCTTGGTTCACTTGGGGAAGTAAACATTTTCAGATCGAACATAGACAAGATACTTGTGGCTTCTGAGTCTATGCCTGGCTTAAGCTAAGTATTGAACTTGGTTATTCGGACTTCTAATGTTTCAGCTCGGACCGCTCTCAGCTTAGGATTTTCTTCTATTTTTTCTTTATTGCTCTAATTTTTGTCTAGATCGCCTTTTCAGGTTTTCAATCTAGCGAGCTTGCTCTAACTTTTGCCTAGATCGCTTTTTCAGGTTTTCGATCTAGCGAGCTTTTTTTTTCTTCTTGGCTCTGATTGTTGCCAAAGTTGTCCTTTCAGATTTTCAACCTTGCGAGCTTGCCTTAATTTTTGCCTAAGTCGCCCTTTTCGGGTTTTCAACTTAGCAGGCTTCATCATTTTTTTATCTTTTTATTTTGTCTCTGAACTTCTGGAGTTGCTGCCTGATCATGCTTTGATATCTTCCTTGACTTCTCGCACGGTACTTAGGAGGACTTTCATGGGTAGGCTTAGGACTGGGTATAAAAAAGAAAGGGATTTTGAGGCTCAAAAATCCAAATGCCCCTTGTGTGGCATTTCCTTTTAAATTATTCCTTTTTCTTTAAATTTCCTTCCCCATTTTGGATGATATTTCTTTTCTTTTGAATTTTTTTCTTGATTTTTTCCTTGTCAGGGAATATAGATTTTTTTTTTATTTTTTTTTATTGATGTGGTCGGGCCTGAAGTAACTTCTCAGGTTGCCTACGTACCCCAGAATTTTGGGATCAGACCAAAACGTAGTTCGAACATTTTTCCCTCCCCTAGGTTAGGTGATCAGGCTAAGAAATAAAAGGCACAATTTTTCTCTTTTTGAAAGGCTGCAAAGGGGTGAGAAAGGAGATAATGAACTGGGTAGCAAGAAAATTGATTCGGCCAAAGATGGCCTCCTTAAATGTAGTACCGTTTGATTTGGTCAAGGTTGGTTGGTTCTGGTAACTCAATTCCATCATGATCTTGAAGTTTGACAGCCTTTCCTAGTAATATTTCCTTAACGAATGAATTTCTCCAATTGGATTCAGACTTTCTTCTATAATCGAGGAGGAGTGTTCAATTTTCTTTGAAGTCTGATAGTTAAATCTTTGACTTGTAAATGATGAGCTTTGAACTTTTTGTCAAATGCACGGGTGACTCTTCTTAGATAAGCTTGCACGTGGTATAGGGCTTTAACTCGTTTTCTTCGATCAAGTTTAATTCTTCATACTGCTGACGAACCCAATCTGTTTCTAACAAATGATTTTCCAACAAGACCCTGAGAGACGGAATTTCCATTTCAACTGGCAAAACTGCTTCCATGCCATACACTAAGGAGTAGGGAATAGCTCCAATATAAGATAGCATTGAAGTAAGATGTGCCCCTAGTATGAATGGTAACTTTTCTAACTAATCCTGATGTGATTGACACATTTCCCTGATGATTGTTTTGAGATTTTTACGAACTGCTTCAACTGCTCCATTAATCTGAGGAAGGTAGAGTGATGATCTGCGATGCCGGATTTTGAACTTTGTACACAGAATAATGACTTATGCTTTGAAATACGACCCATTATCAGAGATCAGTTTAGAAGGTATCCCCATATCGATTGATAAAATGCGATTTGCAACTTAAGATGTAGTGAGGATAGCACTGATACATTTTTGTAACATCTTCTTTGATTCCATTGATATAGACGAGTATCTAGTCCATGTTGAACAACACTCAAGCTTGTACCTAACATACCCTCATATGATCACACGAACAAGTCTTTTGAAATTTCTGAGAAAATTCATTATCCCCTTGTGTTCCTCTAGAGATAAGATGGTTTCTATTTGAATCTCTTTAGGAATTTATTTCTGTTCCGAGGTCAATGACCTTTGCTTTCTTGAGCCCGACTCTTATCTTCTTGTCTTTGAATCTAGATTATTAGTTAATTCGTTAATGCGCTCGAGATATTCAAAAATTTCTTTTGTACGATCAATTCAGAAGGGGCGACAGACACCTCTATAAACTCGACGAACTAACTTGACTCAATAAGAAAGAGTAGGCTCAATCTAAGGAAGACATGACCTTGCTAGAAAAGAAAAAAAAAACTCGAGCTAACCTAAATGACCCATGAAAACTCAAGACTACCCAAAACGGGCTTGATGATAACTGAGACATTGCTTACAACCGGTAGGATTGAAGCACTATGATTTTCAAAGAACAATTGGATGATATTGAGAAATTTTGAGGTCATTTCTGACTGTTGACTTGATATTGACGTTTACTCTAACTGACCGGATTTACAACCCTAGCTAAACGATAGACGATTGAGCTTAGATACAATGATAACCCTTAAACCTCTTTGAAGGTGAATTTAACCAATTTCAGTGTCACCCCCTTGATAACATTTTAAATGAACCTTGAGATTTTATTGAATTTGGTGCACCAATCCATTAAAAAATTCATCCATTCAATGATTATTCAGAAGAAAAATAATTATGTTGCACTCTTGAAAAATATTGGAAAATAATATTTTTATTTCACAAATCTGATTTTTTTTTGCAACATTTTTTGGTAGTTTTCCAAGGTCCATAAAAACTTTTCATGCAAAAATAGATTTTTTGCAAATTTTTCTTTTTTTTTCTTTTCTTTTGGAAAACATTTTCTTCTGGAAAACATTTTTTTTTAGAAAACAGTTTTTTCTTAGAAAATATTTTTTTCTAGAGAATAACACTTTTTCTGGAAAACACTTCTTTTGGAAAATATTTTATTCTGGAAAATATATTTTTTGAAAAATGTTTCTTCTAAAGAAGCCTTCTTTTGGAAAATAATCTCCTTTTTTTTTTTTTTTTTTTTGAAAAATATTTTCTTTCTCTTCTTTGAAAATTCGATTTCCATTTTGATTTAACTGGCCCGGTCCATCATGATTGTTGGATCTGGATGGAATGGGTCATCATTGTAAAAGAATGGATTCTTTACTGGGTCGGTGCACCCGTTTTAATTTTCAAAAATAAAATTTCTTTGATCCTTGAGGACAATCATACACTTTGATCTCATCATTCACATCACTCACATACATTCATCCAACAACAGGCATTCATTCAATAAACAACCCGGGAACACCCACGATAAGTTCGAGTCGTGACCTATGGGGAAGGTTTCTAGACTCTAGGCTTACTACGTGCAATGCATTTTTATCTGGCCACCCTTGCCCAAGCACACCTATATACCTTTCGATACGTGGTGACTTGGTTTGATATACCGTATAGGTGATAATCTAAAACCTCAATTCACTTCTCTGAAGCCAAAAAGGGCCAGTTTGATCTCCAGTTGAGAGGTGGCGCACAATGCTGAGCAAGGGCCCACTTAAATACCTCTCGTCTAGAATAGACGTAGTCTATCCCCCTCGTACAGTAGGGTACAGCGGGGCAAGATCTTGCTTAGGCACCGGTTTTGACCAAGAAGTGCAATTGATATACTTAGATTACCTTTTATACCTACGGGTACGAGTCAAGAGTTGTAGCTTTCATAAATGGTTTGGCATCCCACGAGGGGACCGACCACGTACTAGTACTACGTTGGCAATCGGGACATGTGACTGTGTGGCTTACAATAGGACAAAGGCTCAGGTCACCCCAGCATGGGTGCATCAATATGTCTCTCAGAATCACCTGATCAGACGGTATTGATGCCCCAGTTCGATATACCCTAAGGTACGTGACTGGAGTTGTGGGTTTCATGAATGACGTCGCATCTCCGAAGAGACCGGGCCACGCACTAGTGCCACGTTGGCTAAATGGGACGTGTAAGTGAGTAAAGCAGTAAACGTGCATGTGGTGTGTGCAAAGCAAGGGTGGGGTGTGCCCGGGGCCTTTTTTCAAACAAATGGGCCCATGGCCCAATCAAACCAATCATTATAACATGAATTATATGGATCTAAGCATCATTCCAATCACATAAACATTTAATCATGATCAACATTATGACCAACATCAAACATGCATTCCCAATGATATTATGGCACATTAAATAGGCAATTATCATGAATTAATAATATGGTCCGAACCATGGAAATAAGCATGCACATCACCTTCATATACCAATCATGGTAGTTTATAGTCCCGATCATCGCAATATTTTGATAAATTTCATAGTCCAATCAAGGGTGTTTTGGGGCGACCCGAAATAATTCGAAATTTCTAAGGGTTTTGAATTAAGTGTATAATAATGATCAATGAAATAAAGAGGATGGTTTTATTTTTATTTTTTTATCATTATTTCTCTTTTAAAACCGAGTCTAGCCCAAAAGAAATTCAGAAAAACAGAAAAACTTGAACATGTGTTGCTGTTTAGCAATATTCAAAAAGATGATTTGCTGTTTTTTTTCTAACTTCCTTCCAATTTTTTTATTTTGATTTTTTCCTTTTTTTAGAAACAAATTAATTTCCTCTCTTTTTAGAAAACAAATTGAAAAAAAAAACCAAAATAACTTTGGGAAACAAATTATATGCCGCTGCCAATGATCGAATTCATCCGGCACATGTCGAGATCGGTCTTGCTGTTTTAAAACAGCAGGATATCGTCGAGCTCAACGTCGAGATCAGCAGCTTAACGTCGAGATCAACGTCGAGATCAACCCTTAACAGCAGCATAGTCGTCGAGATCAGCAGTAAAACCGTCGAGATCAGCAACTAACCGTCGAGATCAGCATGTTATCGTCGAGATCATCCTATAACAGCAGGCCAGCGTCGAGATCAACAACAGACCAGCGTCGAGATCAGCCTGTAACGTGGGATTTTTCGACGAATTGTTCGTCATTTCAGCGCTGTGATGAAAGAAATCTCCTTATGAACTTCTCTAATGGTGATTCCGGTCTTTTGTTTGAAAAGAAGAGAGAAACTGAGATTGAAACAAATCTCCATAGAGATCCTCACATTCGAAAACGAGATCAACAGCATCTATCTCACCAAAACGACTGATCGGAGAAAAAAAACAGCCGCCAAACTCGAGACTTGAACGATATTTTAGTGAAAGAAAAAAAATCACGAAGTAATCAGGATGAGGGCAAGGATCATAATCCATCTAAATCGATCGGTTTTGAGTGGTTGAACCGATCAGTTTCTGGTTCGAACCAGTCGGTTTCCAATGAGGACGACAAGATCACCACCTTTGAATCGGTTTTTTTTTTTTATTTAAAAAAAACTGCTTAGAATCGAAAGGCATAAGTGACTTCGAGCGAAATTTAAAATGTTCGGGCTGAAATTTCAGCCGATCGAACAGAGAGGTGCGTTCGGCTTTCGTGTTTAAAACAACGCTGAAACCAGGTCGACTTTTTAAAGAAGATGGTGTGCGAAAAGCAACACATTGCTTTTATGTGTGACACACCAAAATTGTTGCTGTCCAAGTGGTGTGAGACACGCACAAAACCGGGATTACTCGTGGCACCCTACACAAACAGCATGCTGTTTTTTTGACAGAACCTCAAAATTTTTTTTTTTTTTTTTTTTTTTTTTTTTTTTTTTTTTTTTTAAGTAAAATGGTCAAATATCAAATCAAACACATACCCAAATTTTCAATCGAAATATACTTATATATGTAAAAAAAATCATGGTCCAAAAATCTCATCTTCAATAAAAGTATTCCTTCGAAATCTCGTATTATTTCGGATCATTCCAAATGGCCCTTAATTAAACCGATGAGATGATATGTTAAATCAAAGTGCTCCAAGTAGAATCAAACAATCAATGACGTACCAACAAAAATAAAAATAATAAAGAAACAATAACATGAAACTAACTAAAAATTAAATAAAATAAGCAAAACAAATAAAACTAGGTCATTGGCAATGTCCCCATACTTGGGGTTTTTCAAGTTTGATCCTCAATGTCCCCAGCGGAGTCGCCACTGAAAGCGCCCTCGATCCGCGGGGTGCGCGGATCCGCTTTTGACCCTTGAGGTTTGGGAGTCGCCACCTAGTTATTGTGGTCTAGGAACCAAACTGACTCTAACATGGATAAAGGAACTAATCTACCATAAAAAATCTGAATTCGGGGATCAAGTTACGGGGTTGGAAGGTGTTAGGCACCAACCCCGCCCGGCCAAAGCCGATCTCTACTAAATTCCCAAGTAAATTACATTGCTAAAACCTAGATAAAAAAAATAAATAAAAATAAAAATTTACCTTTCCGATGGCAAGGACTTGGTTCCCTCAGATCTGACAAAAAGAACTCCTTGTACCGTGCTCCCTTGCTTCGTTCTGTTTTCGGATTTGACTTCGGATCTCCGAGGCAAGGTATCTCCTTGTTTTTGAATCTGAACTCTTCAAGTTCGTTGAGGATTCGGGGGTGTTTTTAGAAGGCTTTTGGGTGTTTTCTAGAGTAAAATTGAAGGAGGGATGTTAGCTAAGGAGTTGGGGCTCCAAAACTAGGGTTTATGGGGGGCTAGGGGAGCTTCTAGACCTACTTCTCTTAGGGTTTATGATTTGATACGAAAATAGGGTGTGAGCACCTCTATTTATAGATTTTTTAGGGGTTGATTTGGATAGAGTTAATGTTTAATTAGAGATCTTTTAATTAGAGTTGTGTTTTAATTTGACTTGTTTTAGGTAGAATTGTGTTTTAATTAGAATTGTTTTAGGTAGAATTGTTTTTAAGTTAGAACTTTATTAGATAGAGTTATTATTTAATTAGAATTCTATTATGACTTTTGGTCTTATTTGATTGACTTTTAATGTTTTGACTTTAGTCTCAATTGATTGACTTTTAATATCTTGACTTTAGTCTTGCTTAATTGACTTTAATTTTGACTTCAGTCTCACTTGATTGACTTTAATACCTTGACCTTAGTCTTGCTTGATTTACTTTTAATTTTTGGAGAACCCCCCTCTAAAATATCTTTAATTCTTTGGACCCCCAAATGGAGGGGTCCTTAAAGAAATATCCCACGAACCCTCAACAATTTTGCTTGAGAGTCCGATTAATCGATTTTTTAGGTTCAAAATTTTAAATTAATTTCATTAATGTTTAAATTTAATAATTTAATGTTTTTTATTAATTTCAGAATTTTTTATCATGAAAATTGTGAAATTACCGTTTTACCCCCGAAGAGGACTTTTCACATTTTAAGTCGGTTTTTAATGTTCTAGGATGTTTTAGAATCGATTTTTCGTAAGGAATTCAATGGAAATATTATTTTGTGTCATTTATGAAGTTTTTTGTGTGAAATGGTTGTGAACTTTATGAGGGGCATTTTCGTAATTTTGTCAAATTCTGTTAAAATTGGTGAAATGATTTATTTGGTTCCAATTTGTCATTTTATGTGTTCGAATGGGTTTTCCTAAGCGTAACGTAGGCTCTAAGGTTGTTTTGAGGTTAGGGGTATTTTGGTAATTTGGTAATTTTTAGTGATTTTTATCGTGAAGCTTCTTTTTGGTCTGCAAGATGATGATTTCTATGTTTCTGGGGTCGTACTTTCCTAGCGTAGCGTGGTTTCTAAGGTTTTGTCAATTTGAGATACCTCATCTGGATTTCTGAAACAAATCTGGTAACAAAATAAAGCAACGGAATACACATCCATCATTGGGAATCCTTGCGATCGGGTTGACGAGTTGATTAATCAGGCGGATGCAAAAATGGGGTGTCTACACCCCCTCTATTATATCTTTAATTCTTTGGACTCCCAAATGGAGGGGTTCTTGAAGAAATATCTTGGCAACGCTCAATAATTTTGCCTGAGAGCCTAATTGATCGATTTTTTTAGTTTAAATTTTTAAATTAATTTAATTAGTGTTTCACTTTAATTATTTAATATTTTATTTATTAATTTCGAAATTTTTAATTATAAAAATTGTGAAATTATCGTTTTGCCCTCTAAGAGGATTTTTCGCGTTTTAAGTTGGTTTTTTATGTTCTAGGATGTTTTAAAATCGATTTTTCGTAAGGAATTCAATGAAAATATTGGTTTGTGTCATTTATGAAATTTTTTGAGTGAAATGGTCGTGAACTTTATGAGGGGCATTTTCGTAATTTTATCAAATTCTGTGAAAATTGGCGAAATGATTTATTTGATTTTGATTTGTTGTTTTATGTGTTCAAAAGGGTTTTCCTAAGCGTAACGTAAGCTCTAGGGATATTTTAAGGTTAGGGGTATTTTGGTAATTTGATCATTTTTAGTGATTTTTATCGTGAAGCTTCTTTTTGTTTGAAAAATGATGATTTCTAAGCTTTTGGGGTTATATTTTCCTAGCGTAGCGTGGTTTCTACAGTTTTGTTAATTTGAGATACCTCATTCGGATTTCTGAAACATATCTGGTAACAAAATAAAACATTGGAATAATCATCCATCATTGGGAACCGTTGCAATCAGGTTGACGAGTTGATTAATCAGGCGAGCGTAAAAATGGGATGGTTACATATATATAAATCTATCTAGGGGAGAGCTGTGGCATAATACTTGGCAGATCATCTAGTGGTAGAAGGAATAAGGCATGTTGATTAGTTCCCAAATGAGAATATCTTGCATCTTGAAGAAGAATCGTAAAATCAAATATGGCAAAAAAAAAACTTTGCGATCTATATTTAGTGCCAAAAGTTTGTCTCAAACAAGTTCGTAGTTTTATAATCTCATAATCACGAGTCTTACTTATTCCTCAGTCAGAACTGTGGAAGCACAATTCTTGAGCCAAGCACTTCAAATACATTATGGAAAAGAAAGGGAGATAACTGATCCCCCCCTTTAACCCTTTAGAATTTCTAAAGCACCCAATTGGACAATCAAATGCTGAGAAAGAATCCAATGACACACATTTAAATTTTTTATTTTTTTTAGTTAATAGAGGGTATCCCACATCCCTTTTGAGATGTGGATTAATTCTTACTGTTTCCTATAGTTGCATGCCCCAAACCCCATTCGGCCTAAAATGTACATAAAAGAAATTCCAAGATCCATGATCATAGGACTTTTCCAAATCAACTTTACACCACTCTTGGAACTTTCAATGTGCACTTCGAATCTATACATTCGTTGGCTATGTAAGAGTGGAACGGTGAGAGTTTCTTATGGTTGTGGTGTTTGGAAATGTATTCAAGGGATGCTTCCATTTTTAGAAGGTAATACTTTTTTTAAAGTTGGGAATGTGTGGTGCAGAAATGAAAGTTTCAAAGTTTGTTTTCCGGGTTTGTTATCAATTTCTTTGAATAAAGGGAGGAGTGTGGCTGACTTTTTGGATCTCTCTTTTGGAGGGCCATCATGAGATTTGGGTTTTAGAAGATCGATTAATGACCTGGAGATGGAAGATGTATCCGGGCTTCTGAGAACACTTGAAACCTCGGTAGGTAATTTCGAAGGTGACGATGTTCCTGTTTGGAGGGTAGAAAAAGGGGGTGCTTTCTCTATTAGATCTCTATACCTTAATTTATTAAATCCATCGGGGACTTTTCCTTTTGAAGGCGTGTGGGGTTCATGGAAAGTTTTTAACTGTGGACAATCTCATGAAAAAAGGGATTATTTTGGTAAATTTTTGTAGCCTATGTAAGTTGAATGGGGAATCTATGAACGATATTCTACTTCATTTTGAGTACGCTTCCGGGGTTTGGTCCCACTTCTTTTTCTTATTTTGATTGTTGGGGTGCATGCCTCGGTTTATTGGGATTGTTTTCGTGGGTTGGTCTCACCAGGGAGTGGGTTTTGTAGCATTTAAGAGAAGTTGTGGTCCATTCTTTCTTATGCCACGTGTTGGGGCTTGTGGCGTGAAAGAAATGGAAGGATTTTCAAAAATAAGGAGCATGAAATTCACGAAGTGATCATTGAAATTTTAGGCCTTTTATTACATTGGAGCTCAATGTTCATTGAAGCAAGAGATATTTATTTTGAAGACCTTTTGGGGAGGTGGGATTGGGTTTGTAATCTTATGAGTAGCTCGTAATTGTGTTTGTGTTTGTTTTGTTTTTGTTTTTGTATCTTGTTGGCTTTGTTTTTTATACTTTGTACTCTCTTTGGGGTTTTAGGTCACCTCGATTGCCCTCATTAATAAATTTCGTTTTAATCATAAAAAAAAACATTCGTTGGCTATGAGGACACTATCTAGTATCTGTCTACCTTTCACAAATGCTCCTTGCTCAGGTCTAATATTACCATCCATAACCGATTTAAGATGCATTGCAAACATTTTTGAAATTATCTTATATGTTTCCCCACCCGATCGATTGGGTGAAGATCGAAGATACCATCAATTCCTAGATGCTTCAGGATCAAAGCATGAAGGTACTATTTGCGCAATGATCCAAGTAGCTCCTTTGTTGAAACTCTATTACAACCAACATAAGATCCTCCTTAATTGTCCCCCAATAACTTCTTAAAAAAGTCATAAAAAAATTGTCAGGGCCAAAAGCTTCATCGCCACTCATAGAGCAAATTGATTGATACACCTCTTGCTTTTCAAATGGTCTTTCAAGCCATTGTTGATGATCCTCAGAAATTCTATTGAACTCCAAGTTATTTAACCGGGGTCTCACAATGCATTTTTCAATGTATTGGCTCATATTGTGTGTGACCATCCCTTCTTTGATATCTGCCCCTTTTCCAACTTAACCCCATTCACTTGAATTTTGGAGATCTAATTATTTCTTTTGTGACAATTTGCTGTCCAATGAAAGAATTTCATATATATATATATATATTTGATAAGTATAAATTTATTAAGAAAAGAAGAATAAAAGGAGAGGCTGAGGTAGTCCCTTACAAGACAAACAAAAACAAGAAAAAAACCATCAACAAACAAAACAAAACAAACCCGCCTAATTATTAGTGTTTCGTATTATTGACTTCTGTTTCCAACTTATTTTGTCCATAATTGACAACTTTCGAACTTACCTCTTAACATTCATTCGACGAATTCCTCTCTCTTAATGAGGCCATTGTCTTCCTCCTTGTCCATGCCTGCAAGTTCTTTCGGATTTTTTTTTTCCTTTTCTCATCCACTCTACTGAATGCATCCTTGTTCCATGTCCTCAACTTCTCCTTCAAAGCCTTAATCTTATTCCTGAATTGGTAGCTTGAAATACCTTGAAAGAAGGAATTGCTTCATTTGTTAATTAGGTCCCCAAAATTCGGGTAAGACAACCACATATTTTCAAACTAGAAAGGGTATTGGGCGCCTACTAACAAACCTTGCTTCTAGAGAAATTGGAATGTGGTTAGATAATGGGTTAGCATCAGACATTTGTTGGACATCCCTTAAGTGTTCCTCCTAGGAACTAGATTTGAGAAATGTATTTCATCTATACATGATAGGATATACCTAGTTGTTTTAGCATGTGAAACTTTCCAGAATGTCTACCAACTTGTTATGGCTAATGAACTTTCCAAAATGACGTATATGTCTGGATATCGTACATCTCCCCTTCTTTCATATGAGGATCGAAAACCATAGAAATCTCCTCCCAAGCACCAAGGCCTTCCCCAATATATGCTCACATCATCCAGTTTATCCCAAAATTGGGTTTGCTTACATTCCGTACATGAATCATAAACACCAGTAAGATCCACCGCTAAACATCTTCCCCTTGACACCTACATTAAATAGAAATTGAAAATCCACCGACTAAATGGTCAAGGAATTTTATTGAGTTTTTATTCTACATCACTACGATCCCTCAATTGACGGTAAGGTACACCAATCTTTATCCTTCGACTTAATCCTCAAAATTTTCCAATTTTTATTCTTGAAGTACCACAATTTGTGGTTTCCAAATCCGGATCATGGACTTGACAAATATTCTCTCTACCTAATCCCTTAATCCCCTTACTTGCAAGAGATTATCTAAGTCTTCATTGGTAACCATATTCAAATGCCCTTTTCTACTTGACCCCCCGAATTTCATTTGAAACTCCTTTAAATCTCCCCCCAATTTTTGAACCTCTATGATTAGCGGGGTTTGTGTTTCTCACCCTTTCCCACTACTTCAAGACTCCCCTTGCTATCCTTTCCTATTGGTCTCTCCCCTCCCTCAAGCTTCTTTACCGGTTTCTCCACCCTAGGAAATTGAGGTTGACAAAGAACCCTCAAGTACTTATTTTCAGACACATGACTTACATTCAATTTTGAGTCAACACACATTAGGTAAATCCTGGAGTAAGAAAATTGCATAACTTATCACTCCTACTTCCCATAGCAACTGTGAAAAAGACTGAAGCCTCCCTTTTTTCCTCAGAAAATGACAAACCAACGTACGCTTCTACATTTAGAATATTGTCCATAGGCCTCTTATAAATTTCCTGACCTTTCTTTATCATTAGAGGATTTCTTGCAATTATGATTTTGATTCGACCAAATCTCGTGTGCCAACCCTTCTGTACTGGATTTGAAATTTAAAATTTCAAAATTCTCTTAAATTCTACCTAAGGATTTTGATGCGACCAGGTCTCTTATGATAATTTTCGGCTTAACTACCTCCCACTCCAAAGCAACAACTGCACATGTAATTGCTTACTCTCTGATGAACATGTTGGAGATTTGTCCTTATGATTCTTACTTCCTCTTTTAGTCCCAAAGGTAAAATCTAACAGACGAGATGATCGAAACACCCCTGAAATTTGGACATCAACCTTTTGAAGAAATTGTCCATGAACTTCAACCCATCAAGGGCAATTCTAAAGCATCAGAGGATGCCATTATCTAGTTCGGGGCATCGATATTGAGCAGGCCTTCCAGATTTTTTCCAATTGACACAAAAGTGGATGGATTCAGAGAGGAAAAAGAAGACTTGAGAGCTTAATCTGTGAAAATGATTGAAAGTAGCCTTGGCTTAATCTCTTGCCTGAGGCAAACCAGGGCTTAAATTGAAACCAATGATCATGAACTTTAAACTTGCCTAGATCTCGGAAAAATTTGAACATAGGTTTCGACTTTGGCCACAAAAACGAACTGATAGGGGGACATCGGACTAACGTGACTGCACTCCTCATTAAGTAACATTTTTGATGCAGGAGACTGAGTAGAGACAAGAAAATAAGAGGGGTTTAGGATTTTGGGTAAGGATAAAGGATTTGAGATTGGGTTTACGATTAGGGTTAGAATAAGTAAACTCAAGTAAAACATTTTTTTTCTTCTCGTAATTACGACAATTTCAGTAGGATAGATAAAAGGGGTTAAATAATGATTAAAGGTTAAGAAAAAGGATAAATGATTATGAATTGAAGTTTGTAGGTTTCAAGAATCAAGAAACAAGAAATGGGTTTCAAGGATTAAGAAAATCAAGAACAAAGGATTAAAAGAAAATCAAGCAAATGATTCTTGATGGATTCAAGAATTCAAGATTTCAAGAATCTTTCCAAGGGAGGTAAGGTAATGTTGATCAAAAGCACGTTGTCTAGCATCCTATCTATTTTCTTTCCCTTTTCTCTATGCCAAAATCTGTAGAGATCACGATAGAAAGACTCATAAAAGACCTTTTGTGGAATGATAAGCATGGAGGTAGGAAATACCATTTGGTTAAATGGAAGTTGATTTGCATCCTAAAGAGGAATGACGGTTTTGGGATTAGAGAACTGAGGTTAATTAATAGAGCCCTTCTAGGCAAGTGGTTATGGAGGTTTGGAGAAAAAGGGGATAACTTGTGGAGGAAGGTGATTTGCGGTAAGTACGGGGAAATGAGGCTTGGGTGGTATAGTAGGGAAGCTAGAGGGACTTTCGGTTGTAGTGTATGGAAGGGGATTCTTAAGGTAGCTAGCGATTTTGAGTGAGAGATCAGTTTTAGAATGGGCATAGGGAAGAGAGTGGGGTTTTGGGAAGATAGGTGGTGTGGGATTTCGACGCTATTAACTCAATAGCCATCTTTGTACACTTATTCTTTGTATAGAAACTGCTCGATAAAGCATTATTTGATCCGTAACGAGAACACTTTTTCTTGGGACTTAGGGTTTAGGAGGAATTTCAATGATTGGGAGATAATCGAGGTAACATCTCTTCTAAATCTCTTGAATGAAGTTCAAATTAGAGAGAACGACAAAGATATGTGGGAATGGGTCAAGACTAAGGACAGGAGATTCATTGTGCGTTCTTTCTATAAAGCCTTGAGTCTTAGTTCATAGACTATTTTTCCTACATCTCTTATCTGGTCATCTCTTGTTCTCTCTAAGGTATCCTTCTTCTTTTGGCTTGCCTCCCTAGGGAGGATTCTTACTTTGGACAATCTGATATCTTGCGGGTGGATCACTCCAAATTTTTGTCCCCTCTGTATGAATGATGGCGAATTTGTGGACCACTCTTCTCCATTGTTCTTTTTCTAGTACTATTTGGAGTTCGTTTCTTTTTTTGTTTCATATGTTTTGGGTTTTTCCCAAAAAATTTCCCTTGATGCTTGAAGGGTGGGCTTACAACATCTCCTCTAATAGAAAAATACATCTTTTGGCTATTCTTCTAGCGGCCATTGCTTGGGGCCTTTGGAAAGAGAGAAACAACAGGGTGTTCCAGGGTAAGGAGAGGAAATCGCATACGGTGTACATAGAGATTTTAGGGCTGTTATGTTTTTGGGCTAAGTTAAGCCAGGATTTCGCTAGGATCTCTTTCGAAGACTTCGTTTTTAGATGGGATAGCTTGTGTAACTAGTAGTCTTTTCTTTACTTTTGTTGTATTGCTTTTCTGCTTGGGGGCTTCCTCTGCCTCCATTGTTTCGTTTATCTCCTTTTGGTATTTAAATAATCTTATACTTATAAAAAAAAAAGGATTTCAAGAAAATCAAGAAAAATAAAAGAATAAAAAAAGAAAAATAAAGATTAGAAAAATAAAGATATTGGACTCACTCCAAAATGCCCTCACACCACACCCATTGTTGGGAAGATCAAGCTCAAGCTTTCTTTTTATTCATCATTCTTCATCATTGTTTATTAATAAAAAAAACCCTAATACGATCTATATAAAGAAAATAAATTAAGAATCCTAGTTAAACTAAAATATCAAATAAATAAACCTAATTTTCGTAACTTTCTCTCCTGATTTTCAAACTCTAATAAACTTAAATAAAAGACAAAATAAAGTTATTAAACTGTCCCTAAATATTATACTAAGACCATGGGCAAATAAAACATGAAAATAAGTCCCCAAAATATAAAAGTAAAGTCCTTAATCAGAAAACTAAATAAATAACTAATCTAAAATAATCCCAAATGATAAAACGATAAATCTAGACCCAAATAAATGTAAACCTAAATAATTATAAATTTTCCATCGGAACCCTTGATCGTTGACTTGATTTGTGTTCCGTATTATTCTCCTCTGGTTGGAGAAAACTTGTCATCGAGTTTTAAAGTGCTTGAGAATGATCATGATAATTTGTGGCATCTCTTTTGGCTAAGATTCGTCCTCCTGTCTTGATGTTGTGTTGAAAAATTAACTTCAAATTGCAATCTTTTATCTTGGCAAAGTTTCCATTGTACCCGTTTGAGATGATTAGTTCGGTTTGTAGTGATGAAAAATTGCATCATGAACAAAAACTATAGATGTTTCCAAAAGATCTTCCTTAGGCTCTTTTAACGTATTTTCACCTCATGATCTAGTTTTTGCACTGATTCTAGAGTTGTAAGCACACCATCTTCTATAACTAATGTTTGATATGTCTTTTCTTCAATCTGCTCTTGGATTGATGGTATCACAGGAGTTGATTTTCATGGACATATCTTGAGTAAATATTTTCTACCTGAAGTAACACGTAAAATATTTTGCTTCGCATCAAATGTAGCTTATATATGTGATCCGACCTTGACCCAACATTACGACACTTTTTTAGAGGAACCATCTGACACATAGCACCGTGGATAAAATTTCTTTGATGGAACCGAACGACAATCATAATCATGATAACCACAATAAATCTTATTTTTAACATTCTACAAAATCTTCTCCAAAAAACTTGTGGCAATCAAGATTTTCTCATATTCATCACTGCATAATACCCTGAATGATATTCCGAAAGGTAAAACAAATCTGATTTTGACTTTCAATACTATCTCTATCGATTCTAGGTTTAGTTCTGATACCAAATCTGAAGTAGGACAATGAGGGGAGATAAGAAAATATAAGGTTTAGAGAATTTTGGTTGGGGATGGGGTTAAGAATTATGATTAGGATAGGGTAAATCCAAAAGTAAAATAATTTTTTTTTCTTGTAATTACGACGACATTTTTAGTAGGAAAAATGAAAATGGTTAAAGGTTGAGGTTTATAGGGTAAGGATTAAAGGTTGCGGAAATATGAAAAATATTACTGAAATAAGGGTTAAAGAAAGTGGGGAAGGATTAAGGGTTTAGGTTTGTAGGTTTCAAGAATCAAGAAAGGAATTTCAAAAATCAAGAACAAGAAACTAAAAGAAAAAAAACAAAATAATAGAAAAGAAAAATAAAGATTAGAAGAAAAAAAGAGAGAGAGAGAGATAGAATCTTGGAATCACACCGAGGGTTTCTTAGAATCACACTAAGAATGGCGGAGAACTCACTTCACTCAATGAAAGAAACTCATTCATTATTCATCAAAACCTTCGTTCCTTAAAAAAAATCCTAATACAATCTAGATAAAGAAAATAAATCAAAAATCCTAGTCAAACTAAATACTAAATAAATAAACATAATTTTCGTAACTTTCTCTCTCCTATTTTTCAAGTCCTAATAAGCTTAAATAAAAGATAAACTAAAGTTACTAAACTCCCTCCTAAATATTATACTAAGACCATTGGCCAATATAATATGAAAATAAGTCCCCAAAACATAAAATTAAAGCACCTTAAAACAAAAAACTAAATAAATAATTAATCTAAAATAATTTCAAACCATAAATCTAGACCCAAATAAATGAAAATTTAAATAATTACCAATTTTCCATCGGAACCCTTGACACTTGACTTGATTTGCGTTCCGCATTAACTTGTATGGTTATAAATACATCTTTCCAGATCGTAGCAAACTTTGATGCTTCGGCAATAATTGCCCTTCTCCTTTTACCACTCTGGCTTCAAGATTTCCGTATGACCTCCATTTACCATTGTTAATGGAGCATTTCTTCCCTTCGCCTTTGGAATTCATCATTTTCTTCAAAGCAGCAGCTTAGCATTAATTCGAAAAGGAAGATCATCTTCAATCAGGGTACACTTGTTTTTAGCTTCATATTCAACCTCTAAACATTCAAAACCTCAATCACAAAGTAGATTTTGTCAAGAGCTTGAGGATGCTGGATTGTTATGGTTTTTAAAGCTTGTACTTATAATTTTTTTTTTTTGTGGACAATCTTTTATTTTCCTTATCTTTGCTTTTCCATACTTTCATATAAAGACTGATAAATCAAGGCTTTGCTGTTTTCCAGTCTTTAGGAGGTCCAAGAGGTGGCATGATCTTCTTCAAGAAGGATCCTATTCTGGGGGTGGATTTGGAATCTTCTATTAACAATGCTGTTTTCCCAGGTTTACAAGTTAGTTCAAGCATTCTCTTTTCTTCGACAGTCTTACATTGGAATTAAATTCTACTTATGTGGATTTCATGTTCAGTTTCTTTATTTGTTAGTGAATCTCTAAAGGGAAAATGAAAATAAAAAGCAACGGGTTTTCTATACAGGGAGGTCCTCATAACCATACAATAGGGGGGCTGGCAGTTTGTTTAAAGCATGCTCAGTCCACAGAGTTTAAGGCTTGGCACGATTGATCGAATTGGGGTACAAACTTGTTTCTGGTGGGAGTAATAATCACCTTGTTTTGGTGGATCTAAGGCCTTTGGTGAGTTACTTCCGCACTTGACATAAAGGGTCAAATTTTCTTCTATATTCTACTAGCAGTAAACTGATCTTTCGACTTCAGTTGCTTAGACTAAGCATTTGTTCCATAGTTCTAACACTCCATAATTTTTCATGGGCTTCTTCACTAATTGGATACCCTAAAAGTTAAAGAGAGCTACTACTAGTACCCCAACATTTACTTATTACACCCCAATTTCTTAAATTATTTATCACCCCCCAATTAAAGATTAAAACGCATAAAAGATTAGCGAGGTTAGGTTCAAATTATAATCTCAACAATACAAAACATTGTATCACGTTCAAATAACTTCAATTGTTGTAATAATTATGATTAGGCTCACATAAAATCTTAAACCCAAAAAATAGAAATCTTGCAAAGAAAATGAGAGCTTCTACTAGCACCCAAACTTTTACTTATTTTCAGCCATTCACTTATTTTCTTTATTTTTAATTGAGGTGTAATAAGTAAAAGTTGTGATGCCAATAGCAGCTCTCATATTAAATGAGATTAATAACAATATGTTATCTTGAGAATGATCCAATCCAGCCATAGTCGAGTTATATCATCCCACTTCACAAAAGAGTCCTTGTTGTGACCCACATAATCATCATCATCATCGAAGGCTTATAAAAAAAAATTGGGGTTGTTATATGACTCTTTTTCCTTTCTTCAATTCTGCATATGAGTTTGGGTCCAATTTGCTCATGCCCAAATTGGTCAAAATGACTATGTAGTTAGAATAATTGACATAGAATGCAAATCAAATTAACGATTAAGGGTTTAGATGATTTTTTTTTTAACTATTTAGGTTTTCATTTATTTGGGTCTAGATTTATCGTTTTATCATTTGAGATTATTTTAGACTAGTTATTTATTTAATTTTCGATTTAAGGACTTTAATTTTATGTTTTTCGGGCTTATTTTAATGTTTTATTGGCACATGGTCTTAATATAATATTTAAGGTAGTTTAGTAACCTTACTTTGTCATTTGTTTAAGTTTATTAGGATTGGAAAATTAGGAGAGAGAAAGTTACGAAATTAGGTTACTTATTTGGTATTTTAGTTTGATTAGGATTCTTCGCTTTATTTTCTTTATATATAGATTGTATTAGGGCTTTAAAAAAAATAACAAAGAGTTCGATGAATAAAGAATTGAGTTTCTTTCATGGAGTGAAGTGAATTCTTCATCGTTCTTGGTGTGATTCTAAGGTTCTATCTTTATATCATTTTTTTTTTCTTATCTTTAGTTTCTTCTTCTTATTATTTTCTCTTAACTTTCTTGATTCTTGAATTCTTGGTCTTGATTTTTGATTCTTGAAACTCTTTTTATTCCACCCTTAATCTTTTCTCATTTTCTTTAATCCTTATTTTATTAATATCTTTTTCAATTTTTTAACCTTTAATCATTTCCTTACCTTACAAACCCTTAACCATTTTCATTGGGATTGTCGTTATATTTGTAAAAGGTCATAATTAAATTACCTTATCCTACCAAAATCCTTAACCCAATCCTAGATCAAATTCTTAACCTTTGTTTTCCTCCTCTTTCCTTTTCATTCTACATTAGATTTGGTATTAGATCTAAACTTGGAATAGATAGAGATGGTTTTGGAACTCTAAATCAGATTTGTTTTACTCTTTAGAAAGTCATTCAGGGTATTGTGCAGTGTTAAATATGAGAAACTTTTGATTTTTCCACCAATTTTTCTGAGAAGATTTTGCAGAATGTTGAAGATAAGACTTATTGTGGATATTGTGATTATGGTTTCGTTGTTCAGTTCCATCAAGGAAGGTTGATTCATGGTGTTGAGTACAAGGTGGTTTTTTTTAAAGATTGTCATATTGTGTTGGGTTGAGATTGGATTTCACATGTACAAGTTACGCTTGATGTGGAATGAAATATTTTATGTGTTACTTCAGATAAACAATATCTACTCAATATGTTCATGGAAATCAACTCCTGTGGTATCATCAGTCCAAGAGCAGATTGAAGAAAAAACAAAATCAAACATCAGCTTTAGAAGATGGTGTGCCTACAACTCGAGAATTAATGTGGGAACAAAATCATGAAGTGAAAAATACGTCAAAAAAGTCTACGAAAAATCTTTTAAAGACATCTACAATTTTTGTTCATGTTGCACTTGTTCCATTAGTACCTCAGATTGACTTAATCATCTCAGACGGGTACAATGAAGACTTTGCCAAGATAGAAGATTGCAGCTTGAAGTTAATAATTCAATACAAGATTGAGACATGATGACGAATCTTCGTCAAAAGGGATAAGCCAAAAATTGTCATGATCATTCTCAAGCACTTTAAAATTTGAGGACGAGTTTTCTCTAATTAGAAAAGAATAATGCAGAATGTAAATCAAATCAACAGTCAAGGGTTCAGATGAAAATTTTGTAACTATTTAGGTTTTCACTTATTTGAGTCTAGATTTATTGTTTTATCATTCGAGATTATTTTAGATTAGTTATTTAATTAATTTTCGATTTTAGAGCTTTAATTTTATGTTTTTGGACTTATTTTAATGTTTTATTGGCACATGGTCTTAATACAATATTTAGGGCTATTTAGTAACTTTAGTTTGTCTTTTGTTTTTTATTAGGGTTGGAAAATTTAGAGAGAAAGTTACGAAATTAGGTTATTTATATAGTATTTTAGTTTGATTAGGATTCTTTACTTTATTTTCTTTATATATAGATTGTATTAGGGTTTTCTTTTAAAAAAAAATGAAGATTTTGATGAATAAAGAATGATTTTCTTTCATGGAGTGAAGTGAGTTCTCCACCATTCTTAGTATGATTCCAAGAAATCTTTTGGTGTGATTCCAAGGTTTTATTATTATATCTCATCTCTTTTTTTCTTTTTATTATTTTCTCTTATCTTTCTTGATTCTTTATTCTTGAAACTTGAATCTCATTTTATTCTACCCTTACTCTTTTTCCATTTTCTTCAATCCTTATTTCATTTATCTCTTTTCAAAATCTTTGGCGCTTAATCCTTTCCTTACCCTACAAACCATTAACCATTTTATTTGGGATTGTGGTCATACTTGGAAAAAGTAATAATTAAATTACCCTATCCTACTCAAATTCTTAACCCAATCTTAAATCAAATTCCTTAACATTTGTTTTCCTCTTCTTCCCTTACCGTCCCACATCAATAATTCTTTCGGTTATAATTTTCACTCTACTATAGTTTGAAATCTAGGTGCGCTAGCAAGTTTTTATAAGGAGAGAGGGAGTTATAGTTAAAACCTGTGTTATCGGGTTCACAAATGTAGTGCTGTACGGCGAACCGGTACAAACCAAACCAATTCGAGGCTCGGCTCAAATGGGTTCTTCAAAAATAGCTAACCCGCTACTTATTAAAAAAAAATGAAAGAGTCGTGCTGGAGTGGCCTCAAGCTTAGACCTCACATTTTACACCCTGACGTGAAAATGGATAGGAACCATATATGCATTTTCACTCAAATCTCGAGGAAAGCATATATGGTTCCCATAAACTTTCATGTGAAGGTGTGCAATGTGAGGTCCATCTTGAGGTCACTTCAGCATTATTCAATCCGAAATTTGGTCAATTTTAAAGTTACCCATTTGTTTTCAAACTAATGATATGCCCCCTTGACCCGAATCTTCTATGAGATTAACATAAATGAGTTAAGTATCCTCTACGAACTACCTTCCCGAACGTTGTTTGTTCAATAATGGAGAACCTCAAACTGTGAACCTGAATTCGAACTGAGTGAACCACCGAACAAGGTAAAATAGGTTAAAACTATGATGATTCGACTGATCTCGATATTTTTCTTGTGTCATTGATTTTGTTGATATCCATTGCTATTTTTTTAACCTATGAAAGGGAATTGATGGTGCTCGAGCTGAGAAAATTCTGGACATGGCTTCCATCAGTCTCAACAAGAATTCTGTTCCTGGTTAGTATATTCTTTTTTTTCTTCTTCTTCTTGCTAGGCAGTACCTGGTAAGCGTATTCCCTTGTGATCTTTTCATTATTACATCTCTCCATTTATCTTATATTTAATAATTTTGTATCAACAAAGGCGACAAGAGTGCACTAGTCCCAGGGGGCATTCGCATTGGAACACCCACTATGACTACTAGGGGATTTACCGAGAAGGAATTCAAGGCTACTGCAGACTTCATTCATGAGGGAGTGCAGATTACCCTCGAAGCAAAACGATTTGTTAAAGGTTCAAAGCTTCAGGACTTCATGAAGTTTATAGGATCTCCGGAGTTCTCTCTGAAGGATCGCGTTGTAGATCTACAGAGGAGAGTTGAAGCTCTGACCACCCAGTTTCCTTTGCCTGGACTATAAATGGTTTTGTTGAATATTAGTGTTGATCCTCTCTTTTGACAGTAAAATATTGGTTGTGTAATTATATGTTGTGTGTTAGAATGTAAGGTAGACTTGGATATCTCAAAGAAATGAGCAGTTCTCATAGTTTTGGTAACAATTGTTTGTTGTACTGTGCTATGGCTTCAGCCCAGTAGGATCTTTGCACTCCAGAGTGTATTTCTTTTTGTAGGATGGTCTACACTTGCTGGGCTGATCTGTCACTAAACTTCAGTTATTGTTAGTAATTAACAGAAAAAAAAATTCATTATGGAATTAATGCAAGTACAATTTGTAATACATATTTAACAGTTTAAAATTTTGGCCAAAAGATGGGGAATGGTAAAATGTGATGCGAGTATGTTTCGAGTTAAACAATCAATTTTTTTTTCACAAATTTGTGTATATATATATATAATAAAATACAATGCACTTCTTTTTTCACCCAATAAAGAGGCCCTTTTTCAATCCTATAAAGAGGGGTTGGAGTTTAATCCCAGTTATGAATTTCGGGAAGAGTCTTTAATTTTATTTCCTTTCCTCTTGTTACTTTTTTAAGTACCCTGCAACTTTATTGTATTTGCTCTTAGTAATACTCCTCCAGCTTAATTAAGTTTCCATTACTACCCTATTTTAATATTACCCCATCAAATTTATTGTCTTCCTCTCCCCCTTAATTGTAAGGTTATCAATGGATGGTCCAAATCTGAATTTCTATTTGAATAATCAGATTGTGAGTAGTCATGTGAAACAGTGTAATAAGGCGTTTTTGTGACATTGAATTACATTCTCATGGAGATTAGGATAGGCTATCTTTGGAAAGATGTGATTTGATAAGATCATCTAGATTTAATTTCTGTATAGGTTTTCTGTTGTCTATATAAAATCTTGTAGGTCTCTTGCAATCTCAATCAGAGAAATTGATATGACATAATTTCTCTTCATGGTATCAGAGCTTAGTCTCAGTTGAGAGGCAGATTTTTTAGCCCACTTTCCCTCGGTGGTAGCAACAGCAACACTGCTGGTGGACATCCACTCTTTTATTATTTCTAGAGGCATTTCATCAAACACCTTCTGGTTTGTCATCCATTAGACAACATTGTGCCATATAAAGATAATTCATGAACTTCATCTTGCTAGGTTGTTGTTGCACCCATTATCATCATTTAAGTCGTAGATAATACTTTAATGATCACGCTTGGAACGTTTATTTGCCAGACATGATCATCGACTGCACCTCTCCTCGTATTTCATCAACCACTTTGGATGCACAAATTCTGATCATCATTTACCACTATGAACGATAATAGTCAACCAACCAACACGTAGTTGTTCTCATGGTTGCTTCATCATCAACAACAGTCACCAGTCAATAAAAAAAGGGTCATGTGAAGATTGGAATTATGGCAGCCTGTTTAGACTGCATCTAGTTCATATTGGTTTTTCTTTTAGCAAATCTCAACATCTCTGCATATCTGCTTGAGTTTTCATTAGGCACTGCTGCTGAAGGTTGAGATCATTCCGAACTAAATTCATGGAGTAAATCTATAATTCTCAAACGAATCCAATTCCATGTTGTCTGATGTTCCTGAATGGATTCAGAGTGTTACTTCAAGGTTAAGAGTTAAACTTTCCATTCCATCAACACCTAGGCATTTTTGGAGCAATTGTTTGGGTATTGGAGTCAACCCCACGTCCAGGGTTCGAGTCTTGGAGAGGCGATTATGGAAAAAAAGAAAAAAAAAAAAAAAAAAAGGCTCCTCTAAAGTATGAGACATGGAAGGGGTTCTGAAAAAGAAAAAGAAAAGGGAACTCCTCTATAATATGGGATTTAGAAGGGTTTTGAACAAAAAAAAAAAAAAGAGTAAAGAAAATGAGACTTGCCATAGTATGAGATATGAAAGGGTTCTGCTATAGTAGGCCACTGTGATTAGTTTGGGAAGGCTTGCCATAAAGTGGGCTAACAAGGGCGTCTTCTTTGAAGAGTGGGGGTACGTTACAATACTTAAGGTTAAGACTAAAACTTTTCATTTCATCAACACCTAGGTATTTTTAGAGCATTGGTTTCATCAACACTTGGAGACTTCTCTCATGTTGGGTACCCTTTGGCTGATTAAGAGAGACGTGTCTGGAATCACTAATCAAGGGAGATGATAGGGTATTAAGACTTTTCCTTAAGCCATGTGACTCCAAACACAAGGCATGCCTCTGTAAGATCCCAAACCCATTTCGTTTACAATTAAACTTGCTGAAATAGAATCTTTCAAGGCCTACTTCAACCTAATTTGATAGCCCAAGATCCATTTTGTGCTTAAAAAAAATGCTTAAGAGTTTGAAATTGCCCAAAGCTCCCCTAATGCAAAAGATCCCCTGAATCTTTTATGATCATTCTCATTATAGTCTATAGAGACTCATTTTCAATTTTAAGGCCCAATAGAAGTCATTGCCAATGATCGAGCCCATGAAGCCACATTGAGCTCATTTTTAAGGTCCGTTAGAGGCCACATTTTCAGATTAAAATCCAACAGGTTTCAATCTTGCATAAACTGATCATGACCCAATCGAGACTCATTTGGGTTGACTGGTTAGCTCCTCATCTTTTGCCCATTTGGATTTGGATACATCCTTTTTTCTTGGACAGGTAGTCAAAACAAGTTAAGCATATTTCAACAACATCATTTCATCAACTCATATTAGTAATGGAGGTTCTTCTTTGACAATCCATCTCTTTGAAGTTATTGATTTTTCAACAAAAATTTATCCTTGATCACCATTAGTTTGGAGGAGGGTGTTAGAGTATTGATGTGAAGCAATGTAATAAAGTGTATTGCGACACACCGAATCACATTCCTATGGAGATTAGGATAAATCTTATCTTCAGAAAGATTTGATTTGATAAGATCATCTTGATTTAATTTCTGTTTAGTATTCTCTACTATGACCATATAAAGCCTTTTAGAGCTCTTGTAATCTCAATAAGAGAAACTAATAGAATATCATTTGTCCACATATATTATCCGAAAATTTTGGATTTAGATTCGAATAACTTTTCATATTTGAATAATTTCAGAATACGGATTTGAAAATCAATAATCCATCTGGATTATATCTGATTTTCGAAAATCATTCTCAAAGATTTTTTTTCTAGTTAAAATCTTTCTTATAGTTGCACAAACAAAGCTCTCATCTGTAAGAAATATTTCAATGAGAAAAAGTTGTCATCTGCTTCAAGAAGGGAACAAAAATTCCAGATTTTTTTTATAGCTTTGTTGCTTCGAATGTTGCTAAAAATGGGATTATGGAGTTGGAAATGGATCAAGGAACTACCCTAACAGATTGAATTAGTATTGGATCCTGGGCATCTCAATTTTAAGAAGATATGTTTAAAGATCCTGGCCACACTGTAAGTATGTCAATACCTTTCAAGTCTAAATTTTCTGAGGAGTATGTTCATATTTTATCGAATCCTATTGATCAGGAGGAGATTAAATTTGTTATTTTTAACTCTCCGAGGAACAAAGCTCCGGGTTTGGATGGGTTTGGTATGGAATTCTTTACTACTGACTTGGACATAGTGGGCTCTAATATATGTGAGGCCGTACAAGTTTTTTTTTCGTCATGGTAAATTATTGAAAGAAATTAATGTCACCATGCTTTGCTTAATTCCTAAAGAGGAGAATGCCAAGAGACTAGATAAATTCAGACCTATAGCCCTTTGCAAATTCCTTTATAAGATCATATCCAAAATTCTTGCATATCAGTTAGCTATGTGCCTGCCCTCCATAATCTCCCCTAACTAGTCAACGTTTATTAAAGGGCGTAAGATTCAAGATAATATTATTCTTGCTCACGAGATGATCCATAAGTTCCATCTCTAGAATTCCCATTAGTCTCTTTGTGCCAAAATTGATTTGAGAAAAGCTTATGATTGTGTGGATTGGTCATTCTTAAAATTTGTTTTAATCCAACTTGGATGCCCAATTTTTTGAATAAATCTTGCGATGGAGTGTCTTTTAACTTCACGATGTTTTGTTCTGATCAATGGGTCGTCCCATGGATTTTTTAAAAGTGAATGAGGTCTCCATCAAGGAGATGCTTTGTCCCCATACCTATTACTTTGGTTATGGAAGCATTCATGTGTCTCATTCAGGACAAAGTTGAAAAACATTCTTTATTCATCCCGAATGTTTTTGGAGTTTTAGGGGTATCACATCTCATCTCTGCGGATGATATATTACTCTTCTCTTGGAATATTAGTTCTTCTATCCTTTCTATTAGAGAAGTCCTAGATTTGTCTTACAACATTTTTGGGTTTCAAGTCAATGATGCTAAGAGTGAAATGTATTTTCGTGTGTCTTGCAAAAATCAAGAACATGCTTTGGGATTCCTAGGGTTTAGTAAGGGTTCATTACCTATTAGATATTTGGGGATTCCTTTGTTTTTTACTCGTTTGAATCATTCTCTTTGTCAACCTTTGATTAATTGTATTTCTAAATAGGTTGAGGGTGGAAAGCTAAGTTTCTTTCATATGCTGGACGTTTAGAATTGTTCAAATCTGTGTTATCACTACAAAAAAAAATGTGAAATTTGAACAATGGTTTAAAACGGTATTAAGCCGTTTCTATTTAAAAATGGTATTAAATTGTTTTAACTTTGGAAATCGTTTCTAAGAGTGCTTTTAAAATTGGAAAATCGCAGGAAGAAAAAAATTGTAGGTCTCATTCTTTCGGAATGAACCGAATGAAACCTAAACCTCATTTGATTTCATTAGAGTCTTGAGAACGAGATCAGGATCAAACCCTAAAGCTCATTGGCTTTGATTTCTCCAAATCTTTGATTGTAAATCGATCTCTCATCTTTGATTTCTCCAAATCTTTGAAGCTAAATCGATTTTTGATCTTCAATTTATCCAAATCTTCGATTTTAAAGTTGTGCTTCTCCCATCCTCACAAAACCCTACTCATCTCTAATATTTAATTTCAAAGCTTGTTTCTGATCTTTATTTCTCAAAACCCTAATGAAGTTCCCTCAAAATCCTATTAGTTTCTCCCATCTTCATCTCATTTATGACTTGTGCTCCTATTTCGTATTTTTTTTTTGTTCTTATTGCGTTTTTTATCTTTGTGCTGACTTGATGTGAAAGGTGTGAACACGTTTGAATTGAGCTAAAAGTAAGGTTGTGCTGTGGGCTAAGGTGAGATGAATTTCCAGTCTTCAAATTGATGAACCATAAACCTTATTATTCTATTTCAGACAAGTTTTTGAAGTGTTACTTTAAAATTTTGATTTAATTCTTGGGTCCTTAATTTTGATTTAAGATCAGGTAGTAGCTTCCGAAGTTCAAAAGAACATAAAAAAAAAAGAGAAAAAGAAAATCCTACTAGGTCAAAAACCCGAAAGGGCAACTTGGGCAAACTCACGAGATTGAAAATTTGAAAGGACGACCTTGACAACTATTAGAGAAAAAATAGAATTAAGCTCGCAAGATTGACAATCTGAAAAATCGATTTAGAAAAAAGTTAGAGCATGCTCGCTAAATTGAAAACCTGAAAAGGCGATATAGGTAGAAGTTAAAGTAATTAAGAGAAAATCTCAGTTAAGTTGAGAATCTAAAAGACGATCCAAGCCAAAACATTGAAAGTCCAAATGGGCAAGCTGTATCGAATTTGGGGTAAACAATTAATCAACGTGCAATTAATACCCAGTTTGAACTAAATATAAACTTAGTGGATATAAGAATCTCGTCTATGATTGATCTGAAGAGTTTCACTTCCCTAAGTGAATCAATGGGGAAAAAGAATAAATTCTATGATGAATTTTAAAAAGAAATATTTTGTTCTAATTTTTTTGATCCTGACTCAAAATCTTTAATATAAAACGTCAAAGTTAAAAGTTAAACCTTTATTATGCTTGCGGTAATCAAAGATTTCAAACTTTTATAACAAGGGGAGCACCTCCCTTTTCATAAGTGTGTAATTTTTCCCTTTATATTAGAGGCATTTTTTTGTCGAACTGTGTTCAATTATCCCTAGTGCAATGCTCCATGTCAAACTAGGGGCATTTTGTTCACAAGTTTGATCAATTTCAACCCCAAAGGATAAGGTTAACCCTGAATTAAAGGTTACCCTCTTATTAGAAATTTTTGAAAACCCCTAAGCTTCAAAGTAAATCAAATGTTGGAGTGAGACCCATAAGACTCCATTTTTTCAAACAAAAATAAAAAAATTAAAAAAAAAATCCGGAAGTGTTGTTAATCTCCTATTTGTTTTGGCCAGAAAATAAGTTCATTACTCTTTTATCCCCAACAGGTAGAATAGGACTCCACAGAAAATAAGTTCATTACTATTTCACCCTGAGTAGGTAGAAAATAAGTTCATTACTTTTTCACCCTGAGCAGGTAAAGTAAGTCTTCCCAAAAAAATAAGTTCATTACTCTTTCACCCCCAGCAGGTAGAGTAGGACTCCCAAAAATAAGTTCATTACTCTTTCACCTAGGGTAGGTAGAGTAGGACATTCAACTTTTATTTAGACCATTTATTAGATTATGTATAGACCCTTTCTTAGATTATGCGCAGATTATGCTCAGACCCTTTTTCAAATTATGCTCACACCTTTTTTTCTTTTCAAATTATGCTCAGTTTAATTTTAATATTTCTTAGGTTTAACTTAGGTTTTATTGACATTTTACTTAATTTTTCTTTTTCTTTCGTTATCCCCCCATCATGAATGCAAAGAATAGAGTCTCGTCTTTTCAAAATCATCATTACCCTCTTGCATACATGTGCATTCTCATTGTATTTGCATTAGTCAAGGAAAAATTTTCAAAATTTAAGGATTTGACATTTTTTAGTCCAAGGACAGCTTACCCTAAAGGACCTAGATACCTCAACAAATTGCTGAATCAGGTTGCAAATTGATCTGTATACCTCAACAAATTGTTGAATTAAGTTGCAAAATGAGTTGTCACTGGCTTTGGTATTCGGATGTCGCACTATCTATTAAAGTAGATTGGTCATCTAGTTTGCTTCCACCCTCTGCCAAGGAAGGGCATCTGTACACATCCCATTTTTTGCATATGCCTAATTCGACAATTCATCCCTCGATTGTAGTGAATTTCTAATGTTGAGCGCAAAGAACTCGAAGGCTTGTGAGTACCTTCCTTGATTTCTCCTATTTCTAGTCCTTCCACCTCCCTTACTTGTTATGACTCGACATAGAAAATTGCATATGCTTAGGATCACTACACCTTACACTCGATTTAACAAGTACATATGTTTAGGTTTGCTACACATTTCGATAATCTAGAGACCTTGCGATATTAGGACATTTAAGGAGGTCATCTTCGGCCAAATCAATTTTCTTGTTACCCAGTTTAATATCTTCTTTCTTAGCCTTTTGCAGCCTTTTTTTAAAAAAATAAAAAAATTATTTTTTTCTTTTTCAGCCCAACCAACTTAGGGAAGAGAATTATTTGAACTACGTTTTAGTCTGATTCCAAACATTTGGCATATGTAGGCAACCTGAGAAGTTACTTTAGACTCGACCATACAAAAAAAAATCCACCACAAATAGATATAGAAAAAATCTAAAGAAAAAAGATATTGTCAAAATGGGGAAGAAAATTCAAAACAAAAAAATGATATCTTCAAAATGGGGAAGAAAATTCAAAGAATTTTTTTTTTTTTAAAGAAATACCACACTAGGGGCATTCGGATTTTTAAGCCTCAAACTACTTTTATTTCTAAACTCGAGTAAGCTTACCTATGGAAGTCCTCCTAAGTGCTGTGCGAAAAAGTCAAGAAAAATAGCAAAGCATGATTAAGCAGTATTGAAAAAGAAAAAAATCTGCTAGGTTGAAAACCCGAAAGGACAACTTAGTCAAAAATTAAGGCAAGCTCGTCGGGTTGAAAATTCGAAAGGACGACCTTGGCAGCAATTAGAGCAAAAAAAAAAAGTCTGCTAGGTTAAAAACTCGAAAGGGTGACTTAGGCAAAAATTAAGGCAAGCTCGTAAGGTTGAAAATCCAAAAAGATTGCCTTTGCAACAATCAAGGCAGAAACAAATAATATTTGTAAGCTCGCTAGATCGAAAACCTAAAAAGGCATTCTAGGCAAAAGCTAGAGCATGCTTGCTAGATTGAAAACCTGAAAAGGCAATCTAGACAGTAGTTAGAGCAACCAAAAGAAAATCTCAGTTGAGTTTAAAATCTGAAAAGGCGGTCCGAATCAAAATATCAGAAGTCTGAATAACCAAACTTTATCGATTTTGAAGAAAAATCTTAATCAAAAAGCTTAATACCCATCTTAAACTAGGAAAACACTCAAAAGTCACAAGTATCTTGTCTATGATTGATTTGAAAATTTTTGTTTCCCTAAGTAAACCGAAGAGGAAGAATGATGAATTTAAAAAAAATATTATTTTGTTCCCTTGAGCCTAACTCAAAACCTTCAATGTAAAAAGTCAAAATTAAAAGTTAAATCTTTATTGTGTTTGTGGTAATTAGAGATTTCAAACCTTCAAAATAATGGGCACTTTCCTTTTTGAAAGAATGCAGTTCCTTCCCTTACACTAGGGACATTCGTTTTCAAACAATCCCCAGTACAATGTTCTTTATCAAACTAGAGGCTTTTTGTTCTGAATCTTAATCAATTTCAACCCCAAAGGATTAGGTTAACTTGTACTAAAAAGTTACCCTATTGATAACAATTTTTGAAGACCCCTAAGATTCAAAGAAAGTTAAAATGTTGACCTGACTTTCATAAAATTCAACTTTGCCAAAAAAATGTTAATTACTCTTTCACCCAGGGCAGGTAGAGTATGACTCCTAGAAATTAAGTTCATTACTCTTTTACCCCGAGTAGGTAGAGTATGACTCCCAGAAAATAAGTTCATTACTTTCACCCCGAGTAGGTAAAAAAATAAGTTTATTACTCTTTAACCCCGAGTAGATAGAGTAGGACTCCTAAAAAAATAAGTTCATTACTCTTTTTTCACCCCGAGCAAGTAGAGTAAGACTCCAAGAAAATAAGTTCATTACTCTTTCACCCACGATAAGTAGAGTAGGACATTCAACTTTTACTCAGATTTTGCTCAGACCTCATTCAAACTTTTCTTGAGTTTTGTCTTTGTTTAATTCAAAATTTTCTTAGGTTTTGCCCATATTTTATTCTTTTCTTAGTCATCTTACTTAATTTTTTTCATGAATTCGCAAAATGGAGATGCTCTTTTTTAAAATCATTATTACATTATTGCACACACGTGTATATTCATTACATTTGTATTAGTTAGGGAGAATTTTTCAAAATTGAAGGATCTGATATCGTTAGCGAGAGCTTATGCTCGAGGACTTGACAACCTTTTAGTTTAAAAAGAGTTTTGCCCTCAAAAATCCTAATGCCCCGACGAATTATTAAATCAGGCTGTAAAACAAACTGTCACTAATTTTGGCATTTAGATGTCGTACTATCTACTAAAATAGATTTTCTATATAGTTTGCTTCAACCCTCTGCCAAAGAGGGACATTGTAGACAACCCATTTTTACACTTACCTGATTAATCAACTCATTAATCTGATTGCGACGATTTCCAATGATGGATGAATATTCTAATATTTTTTATTTGTTACTAGATGTGTTTCCAAAGGTTAGATGAGATATTTCAAACAAGCACACTTTAGAAATCACGCCACGTTAAAAAAATATGACCCAAAAACAAAAAAAAATCATCATTTTCAGACAAAAAGAAATCTTACGAGAAAAATCATAAAAATGATAAAATTACCAAAATACCCCTAACATCAAAACATTCCTAGAGCTTACATTATGCTTAGGAAAAAATTTTCGAACACATAAAATAAGAAAATAAAATCAAATAAAGTATTTCACCAATTTTCACGAAGTTTGACAAAATTACGAAAACACCCCTCATAGGGTCCACAATCATTTCACGTCGAAAACTCATAAGTGACAAAAACTAATACCCTCATTAAAATCCTTATGAAAAAATGATTCCAAAACGTTCTAAAACGTCGAAAATCAACCTCTTAAACTCAAAAGCCTTCTTTGAGGGCATAATGGTAATTTTTCAAATCGTAAAAATAAAAATCTGAAACTAATAATTAAAATATTAATTAACATAAAATGAAATTTTAATAAATCAAATTAAAATTATTAAATAAATAAAATCAATTAATTAAGCTTACGGGTCAAATTTTAAGTGGTGGCCCATTACTTAAGTTGGGCCGACATGATATTTAATAAAGAACCATCCACCATGGGTCCTAAAGAATTAAAAATACAATTTAATAAAGAAACCCCCATTAGGGGGGGTTCTCCAAAAATTTAAAAAATTCTCATTCTATGTAAGTCAAAATTTAAAATTTAAAATTTAAATAAAACCTAATTGAACCTTAATTGAAACAACTTAACCTTATCTCTAAGAGACCTAATCTCTTCTCCACCACCTAAATTCGTAGGTCAAGAAAATTTTGAAAAAAATAAGATTAAAAACTCTCCTAAGACTTGTCAAAGTCCTAAATCAGAAGTTTCAAGTCCATACCTAATCCCTAAACCTCAGTTTTCAACCTAAAAACACATAGAAACTCTAAAAACACCCTGAAAATCTATAAAATATTCAGATCTAGAAGAAAAAAATATCATCTCAGAGATCGAAAGTAGATCTAGCAATAGAGACAAAAAGTGGAAGATTCACATGAGGAATGCTTTCCGTCAGTTTTTGAGAGAATCGACAGTCGCAATCACTCAGGTAGGAAGGTAATTATTTATTCTATTTTTTTAGGCCGTTTTTTTTTGCAATATAAATTTTTTGGGAATATTAGAGACTGGTATTCGTTGGACGGGATTGGTATCTAACACCTTCCAATCCTTTAACATGATCCCCGTACCCATACTTTTTTTCGTAATTCAGTACTTTTTATCCTTAGAGTCATGGTTTGGTTCCTAGACTGTAAAACTAGGTGGTGACTCCCAAAAAAATAAAAGTGGATCCGCACCAACGAGTCAATGGCATTTTCAATAACTATTTATATATATATATATATATATAGTTATTGCCCTTCTTGAGCCTCAAGAAAAAAAGAGGATGCCCAAATGAGACAGTCGGAAAAGCTTGAATTCCTTGAGATCTTAGAACATGTGTGTGAAGAGTATTAGGATAGGGGGATTCTTATCACCTCATTTAAAAAGGTGCAACAAACAACTATGCAAGCAAAATGGGTAAAATAATCAGTCTTGGATGATTTTCACTTGTGCGCAAATGAGTTAATCAACCATCTAAACGTTGTCCTATGAATTACAACCGAGGCTTCCAAGAGTTTTGAAGAAATGGACTTATTGGCTAAAGTAGTTGAGATGGCTCAACTAATAGAAGAAATTCAACACATGAATATCAAGGATGCTGAAAGAGTACAGTAGCCAGAACTACTTGCAAATAGGTAGTTGGTTGTGTACCAAGCTACACCTATTATGACATTGATAGTAAGGTAATCCTATTCTGTTATTCTTTTATGTCATTTCTCAATAGCTGTATTTTACTAGTCAACACCCATGTCGCAGTTAGCAGAGCTACTTGCCTTAGAACCCTTGGAAGAACCTCTTACTTTATGTTTCACAGAGATTTTAAAGTCAGTGGTACCCTTTTCGGTAACTAAATTTTTCATAGTCGAATGCCGGGCAATTCATTGTTTGATTTACTGATTCGTACCCTGTATATTTGTGCAAAGTTCATCGATGCTGAACAACAAACTACCATTCATTGATTATGTTTTTCAATCCATCGATTCCCAACATCCGACCCATGAGTCGCTTCGTGAAGCATGCTGAGACTTTGTAGACCTAATCAACCATGATCTGTAAGATGATGAGGGTTTATACTGGCTTGGCAAAACATCCTCCTTTATTCCCGAACCCCCGAGGACTAGTGAAAGGATGAAGCTCAGAAAGATTATCAAGACCATCTTTTGGTTCTTCAACGCCTTTCCTCAAGAGATGGTCGTTCCAATAGGCATCCTTTTAGGCCTTCGAGACATTGTAGACTTGCACTGCCACATTTTGTGAAGCTGTACAAATAGATTTTCAAGCTTCATCAACTCTCGTGACCTAAGGTTGAGGCGAAGCTGGATATGATTCAGGACATGGCAAGGTTTAATCCGGATTGTGGTATTGCATGTGTTTTATTAGAATTCTGATTGTGTTTTTTCTGGGTGGTAGAGAAAAGGGCTGAAAGGGAGTCTGAGTTAGTGGCATTGAGATACTTGATTGAAAAGCAGAAAAAAGATTTAGAGATGTATCTAGTGGAGTTGGCGGGGTTGGAAGATGAGTCTACCATGCTTGCTCTAGAGTTGTCGTCGTTTAATACCCTAATTTAAACGCTTTAACTACAACATAGGGATTTGGCTCTAAGTTTTGCGCAAACTTAACTTTTGTAGAGTTAGCACAGATGCAATCCTCGACCTAGAGGACCATGTCTCCTTCTTTGAATAGCTTTTCTTTGACATGTTTGACACAACACCGAGCAGTGTTAATGTTGTATATGTGTTGTGCTTGAGATGCCATCTACCTTTTTTCTTCTAATAGATCCAAATTGGCCACCTGTAAGTTCTCATACTCAACTGTCCCACTATGTAATATACAAGTGCTATTCTTGGGGCCGGTAGTAGTAATTCTCTTGGTAGAATAGCATCGACCCCATATACCAGAGAAAATAGAGTTTGCTTTGTCATAGTTCAGATAGACATCTGATAGGACCATAATCCGTTGACTAGCTTCTTGCACTAATTTCGTTGACTCTCATTCACAGTTTTGCATAGTATTCATTTCAATAACTTTTTTGTAGCTTCAGCTTGACCATTACCATCAGATTGTGGGTAGTGGTTTGAGCATGAAAAATCTTTAATCGCTCTAGAAAAGCTCTTGTTTTTCTTTGGAATTGAAAATCGTGATTAATCACGAGTTTGTGGTAAAACAAAACGTGAGATGATGTTGGTCAAGATAAAGTCTACAATGGCTTCCAACGATGATTTTCTTAATGGAATTGCTTCAACCCATTTAGTAAAGTATTCCATCGTAGTAAGGATCCATGCATGATTCTTGCTTGACAGAGGTTAGATTTGTCAATTCGATCCAAACCCCACATCTGAAAAAGGCCAATATGGGCGCATCGGGTGAAGTTTACAGGGGTGTAGACGAGATATGTCAGAGTGTATCTGATAGACTTTACACCGTCATGCATGCACTTGACATTCTCTATATAGTAGGCTTGAAATGAAAGACAATCCCCACTATGGTGTTCTTCACATCTCCCTTCATGTAATTCTTGCATTATTGAGACTCTTTCTGTATGTGTTATACAACAGAATAATACTCTATTGAAGCTTCTTTTGTACAATAGTCTCCTGATGATAACGTAGTTAACTACTCATATTTTCAAGTGTACCTTACTTCAACTTTATCTCCTAGGAGAGTCCCATTGTCTAGATAGTCATATATGGCAAAAAACCACATACTACATCTCGAGTTTCTACCACAACTACAAGTTTATTTTTCTATTCTTGGTGATCTTCTAGTTCAAACTGAGTGCTACTACATTTACGGAGTATCTGAATGAAAACCTACTCTTCTGTTGAAACCATATGGAACTTTGTTGCAATCGTGGCTTAAGAGTTGGCATGTAATTTCTTTTCCGTGGCACCTGTTCCATTACAAAAAGATGTCATCAATTTTTGAGCTTTACGAACGTAAAGTTTCAAGTGATCCTCTTTCATGCAACATCATCCTTGAAGTTGCGAAACTACTAAGAAAGAATCCCCTACTATATGCAAGTCCTGAATCGCAACATCCATTTTTAGTACGCGCATGATAGGTCATGTTTTTCCAAAAAAGTAGGGAATAAAGCGCTAGCTATATGAGATCTTTCCAATGAAGATTTTGACTTGCTTCACTATATTGGGCCTCGACATTTTGTTGATTGTTTTCAAACTTGTTAGATTGACTTTGATACCTTTAAACTTAACCATGAAACCCAAGAACTTGCTAGCTGTTACCCCAAAACACACTTTAGCGAATTCATCTTAAGAGATTTTTTGCAATATCGATCCGGAACACGTCGTAAAGTGGGATTGTGTGCATATTAGGTTTTTGAATGAATGACTAAATCATCGACATAGTCTTCAACTTTCTTATGGGTCATGTCCTCTAGTATATTTGTCCTTTCCTTATGATAAGTAGCTTTAATATTCTTCAGTCCAAATGCCATCCCCATGTAGCAATAGACACCCATCAATGAAGTTTTCGAGATGTGACTATCGTTGTTCTTCCCACCGGAGTTAATATTAATCTTATTTTTACCTTACTTGTTGGGCAAGTAGGGGATCGAACCCAAGAGAAAGGGGGAGTAGAGTTAAGTTAAGAGGGTAAAATTTGAATTTACCAAAAGAAATTAAAACTATTTTTCTTTGTGTTTTTGAATTTATCAAGAAGATTTAAAGTTGCTAGAAAATTAACAAAAATAAATGAAGTTAAAAGTAAATAAACTTATGAAATTAAAGCACCATTAGAGGTGAATCTACCTATAACATGTTGATGAGCAATTCCTAGTCTCTAGCCTTTTTATAACTCAATCATAAGGGTTTGGTGTTAGTTCCTTAGATTGGAAAGTTTAGCAAATGAAATCAAATAAGAGAACATAAACAAAGTAGAATTCCTTGAACTTCCTACTACCAATTATCTAATTCAAACATACTTTATCTTGATCTAATCTAAACATAAAGTATCTATCTTAAGAATAAAATGTGTAAGAAATCTTAAAAGAACTCATAAGCATTTTAGATAAAAGAAAGACATAAAATTAGGAACAACCATAAGAACTTGCTCTAGGCTTTTTCACTCTCCAATGGAGGGGAGCTTAGCCTAATGTCATTGCAAAAGAGGGAAGATAAGAGATGAAAGAAATTTTCTTAATTTCATGGAGAAACTTACAAATTCTTCTTCTTCTACTTCTTACAAGAATATTTAGTCAAAATGAAAATAATTAGAAGATAAAAATACAAAAATATAAGAGAAGAAGCTAAGAGTCTTAGATTAAAGGAGTCTTGGATGAGAGAATCAAGAGGGAGGGAGAGTTTCTCTAGAGATTGAAGCTCTATTTATAGAGAAAAATGTGTGTAGAAGAGTTTAAAAGTAGTCTCCACTTTTCTTTGCATAAAAAGATAAAAGATGAGAACATGAGTTAAAGATTAGGACATTCCAAAGTGGGCCCAAATGCTTTTGCCTTGAGATTTTGATTCCAAAATGTTGATTTTCTACACAAGAAACACACATAATTAGATTTATCTAGTAAATGAATTTATTTATGTATAATTAAGCCTAATTAACATGCAACATGATATTTCAAGGCTTATCATGATTATTACCTTAATATGGAGAAATAGAGACAAAAATAAAGATAAATATCTGGGAAATGTGCGTATAATTCAGTGTTTCGAGACACTCATCACATTTCCCTCTGATAAGTAGCTTTAATATTCTTCAGTCCAAATGCCATCACCATGTAGTAATAGACACCCATCAATGAAGTCTTTGAGATGTCCTCTGGTGCCATATTGATTTGATTGTATCCTCTATACTCATCCATGAAGTTCAACATTTGGTATTGGGAACTATTATCAATCATGATATCCATGTTGGGTAGTAGAAATTCATCTTTCAGACAAACCTTGTTCAGATCTTGGATGTCTACACAAACACGGATTTGTCCATTCTTTTTCTTCACAGGTGCAATGTTAGCTAACCAATCCAGGTATTATTCCTCTCTGATGAACCCGACACTAATAAGCTTGTCCACTTCTTGCCTTATATGTAACTCAACTTTATACTTAAACTTTCGATGACCTTGGTTAACATGTTGAACGTGAGGGTATATTGCTAACCTATGAGAAACGATTTCCATTAGTAATCCTAGCATCTCATCATAACTCCAGGCAAATATGTCCACATATTCTTGCAATAATTGTACCAAATCTCGTTCTTCAACAGGCATCAGTGAGGAGGCAATGTATGTGATCCTTTTTTTACCCTCTTTTCCCAGATTCACTTTAGAGTCTCAGTCATGGAAGAGATCAAGTCTTCTAAACATGGAAGTGGTAGAAGTAACTTGTCTACTTCTACCAACTCAATTTGTGCCAAATTTCATTCACAAATAAAGGAGTCACAAAATTCATTATCGTACTTACAAATCATTGCTATAGAAGCATAAGTACATACTAATATAGTAAAAAACAATTAAATGCAATGCTATACGAAGGACCATATGAAAATTCTATTGATCAATTACGAAAAATATTATGCTAAACAATACATATATTATACTTAAAGAAGTTTACACAAACAAACATTTTGGAATTATTAACATGCAAACTATTATACAAGAGAGAAAACATGCATATTTTTATGGATGATTTTTTTAACTTGGAAGAAAACACCTCCAACATTTCTGGAATATTTTAGTGTTGGAAATTTTGATAGTGTACCTCGGGGTTTTAATCCTTCCTTAGCAAAATAATGATGAGTACTGTCGATATCATTGGCCGATTTACAATACCCTGAACATTGTGGATGCCAGTACCCTGTATTGCGAATATGTACAGCTACATCAAAAGTGACTCGAAAAAATTGCATTTTGGTTTTAATCCATCATCAATGAAAAAAAATAATAGAATACTCCTGACTAAGTTGGCCAAATTGGAATACACTGACATTATGGATGCCAGTACCCTATACATTGTGAATATGTCCAACTGTGTCGAAGAGTGTGAGTAAAAATGAGCACTTCCAACGGCATTGGCCAATTTGGAGCACCATGAACATTATGGGTGCCAGTATCGTATACACTGCAGATGTGTTCAGCTGTGTTAGAATATTCTAGGTGCTATTAGTGAGAAGTAAGTAGTTAGGATGTATGTTTGTTTGCCAAAACCCCAACATTATTGGTGTACTCTAAGATTTTGCAATAAGAAAGTGAAGTAGACCAGAAAAGAATGCGACAATTATTAGCGAAAAACATTTTATTATGTGAGAAATAGAAAATCAACTCATTGGAAATTTTATCTTTTAAAAGAAAATATAAAATATTCAAAACAACTAATTGGGGGGGGACCCCAAGCTTTAAAACGAAAGGGTAAGGAACAAAACCTAGACTATGTTTATTAAGAACAACTTTATTTTGTTGAAAACTTGCTTATCTTTTTCTTACTTCTTCAACCATCCCAACGGTACATAGTAAATTTTTTGTTCGGAGGTAGGTTAAACTAATGCAGGTGGACCTTCTTTCTCCTTTTCTTCAAACGAACTTTTTTCTGCTATAGGCATAGCAGTGACCACATTCTTGTATGTTACCTTTTTCTCCATCCTCGATCGGGTCTCAATTGTGACCTTGGAAGTTTGTGGAAGTTGGTAAAACTTTGAGTTAGCACAATTTGGTTCCCAAGCTTTGAACGGATCCTCAACTGCCCATACTATATGTTAGGTATCATTGACCGTGTATTTGAAGCACTGATGGTGTGACGAAGCCACTCTTCCATGCCTATGTATCCAAGGTCATCCTAATAAGGCATGGTAAGAGGTAGTGGCATCCATGACGCATAAAGTATGTAGAGAGTCCAACGTTCCACACAATACTCAAAGTTGAATTGTTTTTTTAGTCTGTTGCAACGTCAATTTGATCTCTTGTATGATCTGGGACCCCTTAGTCCTGATCCTGCAGACCGGGATCCCTAAAACTTCCATCTTGGACAGAGGGAGTATGGTAACTAAACTCCCTGTGTGTACCGTGGCTCGTTTGACGAGCACATCTACCATCGAAACTTGTATATATATGGGTCTATTATGAGGAAAATGTGCTGCTAAATCGTTGTTTGAAAAAACAAATCATCCCCAGTCTATTTGCCAACCTGTCTATACGGCTTGCACTACACAGTTGTCCTTCCCACTTTTTCAACCTTACTAACTCATCGACCTTATCTCATACCTCTGCCAATAACGCCTCCTCTCTTGGCTTGACTGGGTCAAGCACTTTACTTGCAAATAGTGCTTGCATCTCATTATTTCTGATAAGAGCTTTTGCAAAGTGATCTCTAGGGCTAAATGAGTCCCTAGGGAGAATTTGTGAATGTCAAAAATAGATACCATAGCCGACACTTTTTCAAATTGGCGACAATGTCATACAGTGACTTGGTCATCACCCAACAACTCTCGCCCTCTACCATTTTACATCTCATTTTCCCAATGTAGTTATTTGTTGGGCAATCTCTTCATTTGTACACTCCTTCTGTAGTATATCTGATCTTGTTTTATGTTGTAGCCCCGTAGTATTCTCATTCTCACTTATCCCAAGACCCTGCTGGTCCTTCTTACTGCATTCAATTGCTTGTTTTTCTACTCTTTTTCCACCTTTCTTCCTCTTGGTTTCATTTACTAAAAGACAGTCCTTTTTTCCGGCATACGTCGTAGTCTATCTTTCTTATTACCGAGGTATGATGAACTTCCATCTTTTCACCTTCCTGACTAGCTCTTTGTTCTACCAGCATCCCATTAGCCACTTGCTCATATATGACACTTTATAGAAGAAAGCAATGCTTAGTCGCATGACCTGGCATTTGACAAAACTCACACCATGTCTCGTTGATCAAATTATTCGATTTATCTTTTAAGTTTGATGGAGGAAGGGTTATTAGATTATGTTCCATCAGATAATGGAATATGACTTCAATAGGTTCGGTATCAAAGTTTAGTTCTTTTCTTCCCCTAAGGACATAGCGATGCTCGGGCATACCTCCTCTACCTCGATAACATCCTCTTTGGCATCCTCTATCTCCCCAATACTCATACTGTGTTCCCTCTTCTACTACATGTACTCTTACCTGACTCTGTCTGTAATATTGTTGAAGTCCATCAACTACCCCTCGTAAGTCAACCATAGATCTACTTGCATCGATAATCAAATCCATTTTGTACTTGGGTAGCACTCCTCCAATAAATGTATCCACTAAACTTTTCTCTAACATATCATCAGTTAGCTTATAAATCAATGTCTGCAATTTGTCAAAGTAGACAGTAAAAGATTGGTCTGTCTCTTGTTGGCATCGTCGAAGATCTTCTATGGTTACTACTTACGAAAAGAGAAGAAACATCTACAAAACAAATTGCAAAATTCATTCCAGTTCCCCACATTGTCCTTGGGGAGTTTAGACAACCATGTGAAGGTTGGGCCACTTTAGGAGGTTGGGAACAAGTTCAACATCAAAAGAGGATCCATCACATGCTCTCCGCATAGAATTTCAATCATAGAGATGTGCTCCCCTGGAGCTATAGAACCATCGTATTGTGGGAAAATGGGAACAAAAAATTTCATCAAGAAAGGATGGAATATGACTTCACTCTTAAGTACTCTATGATGATTCATGCCTTCATTACTTTTTGTGCTAACCATATCTTTCATCATCGAGTAAATAACACTCCTAACATCGACCATGTTGTTCAAGGCCAATCCCCTCTGAAATTGCACAGTAGAGGGATTTTCAAAGTTTATTGTTACTTCATGATGTCCATAATCTTTGTCAATTAGTTGCCATGTTAGTTTCCTCTTTTTCTCGATTCCCCTTTCGTATGTCTCTTTAAGCTGAGCTATCTGAGACTTTAGTGTTCATTTTCTTCTACCAACCTCTCTTCTCGGGTTGGTCTAGCATGCTCTTCTACTGGGGCTTTAGAAGTTGAGGCAACGTGTTGTATTTGTGCCTCGTGAGTGGTTCATTCTTCCCTAACATAACCATAATAAAAGTCCCTAATGGTATCCAAGTCAACATGTACTTGAGTGATAGGTGGTGCTCGTCGTACATCTTCATTTGCCATTATGGTGGTTAATTCGAAGAGACAATCATAAATCTTAGCGTTTGTGATGTTCCATTGGGATTGGCTTAGGACAACATGTGCTTTTGAAAGTGCATTTTCCATAAAAATATATCTTTTTTGTTTTAAAAAGTAGTTGTGAAGTTTAAAAGAAAAGAAATAAAAAAAAGTTTATTTCAGACACCAAATGGGAAAAGCCCGAAACAAGCAAAGATGGGGCAAAAGAAGAAGAATGTAGGCAACATAGATGAAGTCCTATAAGCATAGTGAAAATAAGCATGGCAAGCATATCAAGGTAGGAAGAAAAAATAAGAAATGTTCACCAAAGAGGACAAACCAACAAGTTATGAAAAAACTCGGGTACAACCTTACGAATTTTTGGTGAAAAAATGCAGTATGTGGTATTGCACAAGAGGTGGTGGTATGTAGGAAGAAAAATATAAATATATCAGAAAAAAACAAACAAAAGGATGGGCACTGGAGAGGACAAACCAACCAATGTGCCATAGAAAAGTGTGGGTACAACCTTATTTCCGATGAAAAAAGTGAGTGTGTGTTAATGTACAACTTAGAGAAGAGAAAAATTGGACAACATAATACTACAGTGGTAAATGAAAGCAATATCCCATAATGAGTATCAAACCAAGGTCCCTCAAGTAAAATGCAAAACGGAATTGAGGAAGGATATCACAAAAAGTGATATGATTTTCCCGGAGGAAAATGTTGGGTAGTGCTTGTTTTGAACCAACAACAAGGGAAAAGAAATAGGGAAACAACAGGAAAAAACAAGAAAAATAGGCAAATAGCACTATAAGAAAATACTGAATCAGGAACCATATTATAAAACGGATTTTATCCGTTTCTAATTAAAAACGGGTTTAAACCGTTTTACCTGTTAAAGCCATTTTAATAACGTCCCATTTCCCATCTCATTATTGGGAACGAATTTCTCTCTGTGCCTCTCTCTCTCCCTGTCTCTCCGTCGATCTCTCTCTCTCTTAGTCGATCTCTCTCGCTCTCTCTCAGTCTCTCTCTCTCTTAGTCGATCTCTCTCGCTCTCTCTCTCGATCTCTTTCTCTCTCTCTCTCTGTCGCTCCCTTGATCGACCTAATTTTTCTCAAATTTTCGATTTTTTTGATGATCTGTGGATTATTAGTTGTAGAGATTTGAAGATATTTGTTTCTGATCTTTCTTCCTGGAGTTAGATTTACATGGATCATGCCAAGTTGAAGACGGAGCAGGTATGTAATCGAATCGTGCTTCGCTTCAATTTATTTTGTAATTTTTGATTCTGAACAAGAGATCAATCATCTCACTCTCGCCTACTTCATCATCTCTGGCCTCAACATTCTACGTGCCCTAGATCGAGTTATTAATAATTCGTCTCTACTCTCTCTTTCACTCTTTCTTTTAGTTATCGTTGTTTCTGATTTTCTGTAATAAATTTCAGCTTAATTTCATCAATTAATTGGGTATTTCCATAACCACAAAGTCGAATTCTTGAATATTAGAACTTCAAAAAGGGAGAGATGATTTATTGGTTTGCAATGCATTTAAGTGACCTGAATGTTGCTTTTATCTGAAATGTACAAATCTTTACTATATTTGATCTTTTAAATATAATTTCAGCTTAATCAATTAATTAGGCGTTTCCATGATCACAAAGTCGAATTCTTGAATATTGTAAGTTAAAAAAAGAGAGATGATTTATTGGTTTGCAGTGCATTTAAGTGATCTGGATGTGTTTTTATCTGAAATGTGCAAATCTTTACTATATTCGTTCTTTTAAATATAATTTCAGCTTAATTTCATCAATTAATTAGGTGTTTCCATGATCAGAAATTCGCATTCTTGAATTATCTTATAATTGTAGTTATTAGATCTTAAAATGGACATAATTTATTGGTTTGCAGTGCATTTAAGTGATCTGGATGTTGTTTTTATATGAAATTTGCAAATCTTTACTATATTTGTTCTTTTAAATATTCTGCTTAAAATCAATTAGAGTTTTAAAGATTCAGAATTTTTTTGGCCCCCTTAGAAATTACATCTTGGGTTGACACTGGAACAAAAAATTGACCCCGAAACATTGAATGTTGCAGATTGTCTTGGATTTTACCAAAATATTACCTTTAAGTATTTTTCTGTTAGTTATCTTTGTTTATGATTTTCATCAACAAATTTCAGCTTAATTTCATCAATTAATTAGGTGTTTCCACGATCACAAAGTTGGGTTCTTGAATTATCTTATAATTTTTTTTTTTGTAAGTTCAATTTAAAAAAAAGAAGTTAAATTATCTTTTAATTTTTTTTTTGCACATTGTTTTTTGAATTATCTTATAATTGTAATTAGAGTCCGGATCGTATGCACCCAGGGTGGAGGATTGAAAGCCTCTGCCCACAGCTCAATACATGCCATGTAAGCCAAAATTCAAGGAATTAGTGCCTAAAATATCTCGTTTTTTAAATTTCCATGGATTATTACGTGGCATATGTTGGGGTGTGGGAGGAGGGTTTCAATCCTCCACCCTGGGTGCATACGATCCACACTTTTGTGATTATTAGAACTTAAAATGGAAAAAATTTCTTGGTTTGCAGTGCATTTAAGTGATCTGGATGTTGTTTTTATCCGAAAAAATGTGCAAATCTTTACCATATTTACTCTTTCAATTTTCCGCTAAAAATCAATTAGAGTTTTAAAGTTTTATTTTGTACAAATTTCAGAATGTGTTATCCTAGAAATTACTGTTTGGTTGACACTAGAACAAAAAATTGACCCCTGAAACGCTGGATGTTTCAGATTGTCTAGGAATTCACCAAAATATTGCCCCAAGATGAGATTTTAAACCTGGGTTGTTACTTAGCTTATTTAAACTGATATGATCATTGCAGGACCAGGAAAGCTTAAGGTGGTCTTTGGTAAGCGGATTTTAACTTTTTAGATGCTCTCTTTAACTGTTAAAAAATTTCAATGCATCAAATAATTTATTAGTTTCCGTGTTGTCTGCTGTCATCTTTGTTCTTACCAGTCCCAGATGAGGGGGGCATGGCAGTGGAGCTTGATGTTCATGATTTCAAAGGTCCTGGAATTGCATTGGCCATGTACAATGTTGATGAGGTTTGTTTGATTTAACCGTTTAAATGTCAACCACTATGTACAACTGTTTCCCATTTGGGGCTCTGCACATTTTTGTATTGTTATGTTCATTAATGAATAGAAACCAGATTGGGAATCCAGATATCTCGAGGTCTCATTAACAAGACCCAACTGAGTATCCCAGCTGCACTGGTCTTTTTGGTTAGAATGGTGTTGAACAAACCCCATGTTCTCAAGGAATTCTCAAGGATGCTGGATAATCAGGTATGAGTAACAATCATTGGTGACTAGGTGAAATTAAATATGTTGAGATTTTTTCTGTTATATATACACTATAGATGTATCAAGTCACACCTAAGCATGTGCATCTATTTATCTACTTATTAGGGAATTGGTAAACAGTTACACATGCAAGTGTAATAAATGAAGTGTAGATTAACAATCTTCATTGAGGCCTTTGAGTTTTTAAGGATCACTTAATCACAAAAAATCAGCCTATTGGAATGTTCGAACCCTATGAAAAAAGGACTCAAAGTTGATGGTTAAATGAACAACTCATACTGTTCTACTTGAAAACCACTTTTGATAGATTAAACGTTTTTGGGTTGGAGTTTTTTGAGATGAGTCAAAGCCTCTTGTTCTTTGGCTTAATGGAGGCTATCCTCTTGTACTTCTGTTTATACCCATTTCTGTTATTTAGATTTCTGACATGGGTTCCTCTCATGCTGTAGAATTTGATTGTGTAGGAGATGATTTGAGGCACTGGAGGTTACCCTCTTGTACTTGTTTTTTCTTCCAAATTTCTGTTATTTAGATTTTCTGATATGGGTCCTTCTCAAGTTCTCATGTTATATACTTCGATGGGTTTGTTTGTCATTTTGAGATGAGTCCTTGTTGAGTAGGGAAGTCGAAAGGGACCATATATGAAGCCACCATCCAAGTTTTCCATTTTGAATAGGGACCACTTTGACTTGGCCAAACTCACAATTTCACATAGAAAAACTTGGCTGTTTTTTTAACTTGTTTGATTGTTCTTGTGTGTGTGTTTGAGTTTTCACAATCCGTTCCTATTCAGATTTCTGATCCAAGATTCCAACCATTATTCTTGGAATGGATATATCTCATGGCTCGCCGGGCCAATCTGATGTTCCATCTATTGCTGCGGTAATGAACATTGGCCTTTGATTCAAATGGATTGACTATATTCAGGTGAAATATTCTTCCCTTCTCTTATTTTTTAAACCTCTTGAGTTAATACTTCGTCTATATTCTGCAATCTTCCCTTCTCTTTATTTTTGTTTTCTTGAGTTCATTCATGTATGATGCTTGTTAACGTAATGACAGACAAAACGTACCATTGGCAAGTAGAAACAATGATATTCGATCGAGGTATTATGGAACATAGTTTTTAAGCTCATCGAATCAGGTATTAAATATTTAATTATTAGTAAATAGTAATATTGAAACATGTGATGTTCTAAGTTCTAACGAATTGGAGGTCATGGGCAGTATGGTAACATGTTCCAAGTTCTTACTTTTTGTTCCCTATTAGCCTGATAACCAAAAATATTTAAGAATTTGATTATGAATACAGGTTTTTTCTTATTAAAAATACTTACTTTGTACTCAATAGGATGGTATTATTTTATTAGTAGTAGTAGTAGGTAATCCAATTTAAAACTCTATTTTTTGATACAGCTGACGCAATGGTCTCAAGTGGGTTAGCAACAGCAGGATACCAATACATAAACTTAGGTATGGATGATATTTTGTTGCACATTTTTTAAATTACTTTTTCTCTAATTATTATCAAATTGATTTTCTTTTAAAAATTTGATTTGATTAGATGATTGTTGGGCTGAACTTAATAGAGACTCTCAGGTATCTCAAACAGGACCTGGAATCTAAGATTCATATACACTTTATTATTATTATTATTATTTTATTTTCTGTCGAAATTAATTGAATTGGGAATGTCTTTATTACAAGGAAATTTGGTTCCTAAGGCATCAACATTTCCATCAGGCATAAAGGCTCTAGCAGATTACGTGCATGGAAAGGGCCTCAAGCTTGGAATTTACTCGGATGCAGGGTATTTATTCCATTTCTCTTCCTATATATTGCATCCCAATTTGCTTAAAACTGCAAAATAAATAGAAGCACTAAGTTGGTTTGTATGTTTGATCAGGACCCAAACTTGTAGTAAGACAATGCCGGGATCACTGGACTATGAAGAAAAAGATGCAAAAACCTTTGCTTCTAGGGTATGATTACTTCACATTTGTTTTAAAAAAATTACATGTACTAATCTTCAATATCTGATTACTTCAAATTTTCACACTAGGGAAGGCCCAACCCAAATGAATGGAAACATTGTTGCTGGGGACTCCCTTCATCTGCGAGCTTTTCTTTGTTAGGTAATGGTAGATTTTCTCAATAGTTGTTATGTACTATTTCTTAAATGAATTTGGCATTTTTGACTCATAAATGATTTGTTTTTCTTATTTTAGGGGTTTCGATTAGTCTCATAGATGTATTATAATTTTCTGCTACAATTCAGGGGACATTGCCTTGTCATGATTTTGATGGTAATTTGTGTGGGAAGTCACTTCTCTTAAGAAACTTGCCTATTCTTAAATAATAGATTGCATAATACAAGAATATATGAATCGTGGAAGTATCTGTTGGTTTCCTTGGTAAGTGGTTGTCTTTGTTTCATGCCTAGCCCTGTTTTTTATTATTGAACTTGTAGGTAATGTGGGACTAAATCCTCAACATACTAATTTGAGAATTTGAGTTCATAGTAATGAGGGGTTAGGTGGAATATATATGTGAATGGGCAGATCCTCCAATCCGACCTCGAGTCATTATTTATAACATTTCCATTGGATTTGGTCTAGTGGCAACCATATGAAACCTTTCTAATCTGGTTTACAAACATTATCGAAGAAAACAGAACAACTTTGCTTATTACCACTACTGCCGTCTGCATTCCTATAAGATCAAAGTGTTGAGGACACAAAATGCCCCTAAAGCAGTGCATGTCACCCAATGCCCCATCATAAACTGAAATCTTAGACTAACATTTGGTTCTTTTTTCTTGTTACTTATATTTATGAATAATCTGAAATTAAAATGTTGCAGCCTAACTTTCATGCTTGTCTTTGTCTAAATGATCTTAAGCTATAGGTGCCATCATGTTTAGTTGCCATAGGTACCAGTCAAGTGACTTCTTGACTGGTGTGACTTAACATGTTTGGAGATTAGATGGATCAGATTGATGCCTTCTTAGAGCTTGGTGTAACTGTGATCTGTTTTTTTTTTTTTTTGGGACTAACGTCGAGGCCTCTTTCTATGATAAGATATGTTTGGATGGTCTGGGCACGTATGGCAACACTTGAGCATGTATTGGTTTATGTGCTTACAAAGGGGTGAAGAGTTGTCAACCAACATGAGATTGAGTTTGGGTACTTCCAACTTAAAACTTCTCCAAATATTAGCTTAGCATGCCAAAATACTTGTTACTTCATTATAAAGATAAAAAGTTCTTGTTGGTCATGTCAAGATACCATGGCTTAATTAAACTGCTGGTATTGAGTTCCCAATATAGGCCATTTTCTCATTGTTTATATCTACTCTCGATTAAAGCTACTATCTTTTCCTGCAGATTTAATTGATGAATTAGTGAAGAGTGGCAAGGTGACTGAGGCTGTATATTTTGCATACGAGTCTGGTTTAACTGAACGCTTTCCTCCGATTTCTCTGCTTACACCTATCTCAATAAATCAAGGAAAAATGCTAATGCGATTTTGCGGAATGGCAATTATAACATGGTTGCAACGGTTTGTTTGACATCCAATTTCATACTTCATTGCATCATCAAGATTTTTTGTGGAGGCATTCATGCATCATAACACCATATATCTCATTAGTTTCTTTCAGACTATGAACAACATTTCATAGTTGAATATGTTTCAACTTTTCAAGTACTGATTCGTCATAATTGCACTTTCATTATTATTTATGTTGGTATTCTTCTCTTTGTTGTGGGTCCCAACATATGCTTTAGAATGTTAAAACCCAGAGAACATCTTTGGCTTATGAGGTGTAATAGTCATCTTAGATGGTATATACTCCTTATTTCCAAATACTTTAGAATTTAAAAATTAATTTTTTTTAAAAACGTTTAGATATCGGTTTTTGACTACTTTTGACATCGGTTTGTAACCGATGTCTAAATTCTCAGACTTAAAACATCAGTTTTATAGACATCGGATTTTAAATCGATGTCTAAGATTTTTTTTCTGCTAGTGCTTTCGGATGTGGAACGGTTTTAAGCCGTTCCAAATTCCAAGATCTGGAACGGTGTTTAACCGTTCCAAATACTGAAATATAGACTGGCTTCCAACCGTTTAAACTCATTAACGACGCCTCAATTAAAGACGGTATGCAAATCGTTTCATACTGGATTATAAATGGTTATAAACCGTTCCTAATTTCCATATTTGTTGTAATGATATTAAAGAAGTATGTATCTAAATATGGAACTTTTAAGAACCAAAATACTAGCTTAAATGTTCAAAATATCAAAGTTGGTTCCTTAGTGAGGTGGTAAAGTCTGTGCTTAATAGTACCGCCTTCAAACTTAAATGTGTGTGTATATATATATATATATTTATATTTCGATTAACATTGCAGAAATTGATTGAATTTTTGAAAGTTGTGGACATGGGATTTTCATGTTTTTTGAAACATCCCTCCACTTTGGGGTGTTTTGGAGTCGCCACCATTCATTTTTGAAAATGAGTGTGAATGGTCACCGGAAGTTGTATTTTTTGAAAAGCATATCATTTCGACATTTTGATGACTCTCGTATAGATAAGGTACATGGTCCAACCTTGATTCAAGGTAAGGGGGTCTATTTATAGAGTAGGGAAGGTGTTAGGCACCTTACTCCATCCACCATATGTGGTAACCTCGGATTCAATCTTTTAAAATAAAAAGAATAATAGTAAAATCGAAAAGAGCCGATGTGTGCCCTCAAGTATGAGGGGCTTTAATGTTAGTTCAAACCATTGAGGGCACCCTTATTGAAGAAGGGGCCCTTTGGTGATTTAGAACATTATGGTGTGTGCAAATGTGTAGGTGAGTAGAAGAGGGGAGTTGAGGGGTATTCTTTTGTTCAACCTACCTTAATCTAATCTTGATTTTCTTTAATCTTCAAATATGTGCTTCTTTTTCTTTTCTTGGTTTGCTTGAGAGAAAGTTGAGAGTTGAGAGTTGAGGGTTGAGAATAGTAAGGTGAGTTGAGGGTTGAGAGTAGTGAGAAGAGAGTTATCTTTTTTTAGAGGATTTTTTTATCAAATTTTCATTAGGGATTGAGAGTTGAGAATGATGGGATTTTTAAAGAATTTGGAAGTTATTTTGAGGGGTAAAGTTGGGTGAAATAATAAGAAGTGATAGAATGGTGTGGGATTTAAGAGAGGGGTATGTGTACATTGATGGGGTTTGAAGGGTATTTGTATAAGAAAGTTAAATGGGTGAGTTTTGACCCAAATGGTTTGGATCCTACCCAACCCATTTGGGTGGAGTGTTTGGTGAGGTGAGTTTAAGATGAAGATGGTGGTTGTGATTAAATGGTATTTGGTTTAAGAGAATGGAGGATTTTGAGGGGGTGGTTGATGATATTTTGGGAGGGTGAGGGATATGATGCCATGTGTCAAAGTGGGTGGAAATGAAGGGTTGAGATGAGTTGATAGGAAATGATGAGTGTTTGATTTGAGAGGATGGATGTAGCTTTAGATTGTAGATGTAGGTTTTGTAGGGAATGATGAGGGTAAATTAGGGAAAGGTGATGGTTGGTTAGCAGGAAGTGATGGTAGTAAGTTAGGGGGAGGTGTAGGTTGTAAGTGTTTGATTTGAGAGAATGGATATAATAAGTTAGGGGAGAGGTGTAGGTAGATGATATTTAGAGAGAAGTAATGGGATAGTTAATTGTTTAGAAAAAGGTGATGGGAGTTGGTGGTTTGATGAGGGAAGTGAGATGGGGTGATGACATGTGTCATATTGGGTGATTGGTTGTGATGTTGAGCTTGGGTAATGTGTTAGGTTGAATAGGAATAGATTTGGGTTGAGTTGAATGGGCTTGGGTAATGGGTAGAATAAGAATGGGCTTGGGGATTGAGTTGAGTGGACTTGGGTTTGGTTAGAATAAATATAGGTTTGGGGATTGAGTTGAGTGGGTAAGTTTTTGGTCCGTGGGCCACGTAGGAAGCCTTGGGCCATTTATTGAAAAATGAATGACAAAATTCATTGGATTTTTGTAGGTTTGGGCCTCGGAGCCCATTCCAATTTTTGCGATTTTTAGGGCATTTTGCGTCGAGGGCCCAGTCAAATTTGGGTGTCTACAAAAGTAAAATGGGATAAAAACTCAAACTAGTTCATTGTATCTAAGTTGGTTCCATGTTTTATTGTGTGTCTTTTCATTGTGTTTCATGATAGTAAAATCTAAAACTGCATGAAAGAATTAAATTGATTTGATTTAGGATTGTTCATTGCCAAAAATTTAAGTTTACACTTGCAATTGGAGATTGGTTCGTTTTTTTGTTTCAAATCTTTTTTTTTTTTTCTCCTTTTAAATTTAATGGGTTCAAATGAAATTTATTTATAGAGCATGCTTCTTGTGGGAACAAAGAATTTTTCACTGTTGACCCTCTTTGCTCTATGACCTTTTCCAGTGCTTGGTTGTGATGAGACTATCGTTGTTCTTCTCACCGGAGTTAATAATAATCTTACGTTTACCTTACTTGTGGGGCAAGTAGGGGATCGAACCCAAGAGAAAGGAGAAATAGAGTTAAGCTAAGAAGATAAAATTCAAATTAACTAAAAGGAATTAAAACTGTTTTTCTTTGTATTTTTGAACTTATAAGAAAATGTAAAATTACTAGAAAAGAGACTAAAGTAATGAAATTAAAAGCAAGTAAACTTATGAAATTAAAACACCATTAGAGGTGGATCTACCTAGAACATGTTGATGAGCAATTCTTAATTTCAAGCCTTTTTATAACTCAATCGTAAGGGCTTGGTGTTAGCTCCTTAGATCGGAAAGTTTTGCAAATGAAATGAAATAAGGGAACATAAACAAAGTAGAATTCTTTGAAAACTTCCTACTACCAATTATCTAGTTTAAGCATACTTTATCTTGATCTAATCTAAGCATAAAGTATCTATATTAAGAATAATAGGTGCAAGAAACTTAAAGAGAATTTATAAGCATTTTAAATAAAAAAAAGGCATGAAATTAAAAATAACACAAGAACTTGCTCTAGGCTTTTCCATTCTCCAATGGAGGGGAACTTAGCCTAATGTCATTGCAAGAGAGGGAAGATAAGAGATGAAAGAACTTTTCTTCATTTCATGGAGAAAATTACAACTTCTTCTTCTTCTACTTCTTACAAGACTAATTAGCCAAAAGGAAATAACTAGAAAATGAAAATACAAAAAATAAGAGAATAGACAAAGAGCCTTAGATTAAAGGAGTCTTGGATAAGAGAACCAAGATGAGACCCTTTCTCTAGAAATGAAGGCTCTATTTATAGAGAAAAATGTGTGTAGAAGAGTCTAAAAGTAGCCTCAACTTTTCTTTGCACAAAAAGACAAAAGAGGAGAATATGAGTTAATGATTAGGGCATTCCAAAGTGTTAGGGCATTCCAAAGTGGGCCCAAATGCTTTTGCCTTGAGATTTTGATTTCAAATTGTTGATTTTCTGCACAAGAAACACACGTAATTAGATTTATCTAGTAAATGAATTTATTTATATATAATTAAGCCTAATTAACATGCAACGTGGTGGTTTGAGGCTTATCATGATTATTATCTTAATATAGAGAAATAGGTACAAAAATCAAGATAAATATCCGGAAAATGTGCGTATAATTGAGTGTTTGGAGACACTCATCAGGTTGATTCTTTTTTTTTTTTTCCCTTAGTTATTAATTATCAAATCTCATTTATGCACAAATGTCTATGTTGTTCTGAGGTGTAGATATTGTGTGGTGCATACAAGTGTATTTGTAAATTAATGTATTGTATAAATTTGGGGGTTTTATTTGAAGACACTCTTTAGATGGAGTTAGATTTGTAATTGTTTTTTTTTTTAAGAAGTATTTCAATCAGGTCTTTTATTATCTGTCGCTTGATATGTACTTTATAGTTTACATACTAAATGGGCATCATTTTTGCTGAATATTTATACCATTTTAGTTGTCGTGATAAAATTAACTCTCTAAAACCGATGCTCTTTGTACGTTCCCTGACGTAGCAGTGCATAGAGCCATAGATCTTTTTCTTCGAGATATACAAGGAAAGATCTATGGTTCTATGTACTGCCACGTCAAAAAGCATACAAAGATTGTCAGGTTTTAGAGCGCCAGTTTATCATTAGTCTAAGTTCTAACATAGGAGTTTTGCTTCTAATCTCTTTCGCTTTGCACCTTTGGTCTGTGCAGTTTAGGTAACTTAAAGAGATTTCGTCAATCTGATGGTCTCTCGGAGTTGCCTGTTGAGATAGGAAGTTACACTGGCAGGTGATACAGTTCTTAACATTTCCTTAACATTTTGGTAGACTGGTTACTCTGAGTGCCTAATTTCAACCTTATATTTCTCGGATAATTTAGATCGTATCAAGTTCACATCTTGGACACTTTTTTGCATGGATTGTTGTAGATGGTGTCATGCTTAAGTTCTCGTATGGGTTCCCAGAGTATTTTACCTCAACTCTAAAACTATGAACAAATGCAGTCCCTCACGATTGCTTGTTACCATTTCATAGAACTCAGGTTTTTTTTTTTCTTCTTCATTTTGTGTGTGTTTTAATAAGTGATAATTGATGAAGATCAGTTTAGGATGGAGAGCAAGAAGATTGTTGCTCACTTTGCGGATCCAGAAGTTGAGGTGAAATATACGTGTACTTTAATAATTGTGAAGGGAAATGGATATATTGTTATTTTTTATATGTTAATCTACATAATAATGTTTTTCATTCTTTAACTTTACTAGATTTCTTTTTCTAGTCATAGAATAAAATCAAATGTTATTCTACTTAGATAATTTTGTATTGATTTTAGCATGTATGAGAGAGGGGAATATTTGTGACATATTTTCCTAGGAGAATGCTAATGTGATTATGGCTACATATAAAATGTTCTTCTTTAGAATTTAGAAAATTTAATGAATTCAAGATGAGGGCATTTAAGTATTTTTCTTTTAGTCTATTTAGAAGATGGGGTCAAGGGGGCATGTCTTAAATGTGAAGGTGCAAAGGGTTTGGAAGCATGTAAAAAAATTCTAGGTTGAAAACAATAAAAAGGGCATTTGGGTATTTTCCTTATAGTCTATTTACAAAAAAGAATATTTTTTTTTTTCAGAAAAAAAACACCCATAGCAACGGTCGCGACCGTAGCTAAAGACTTAAATTATTTATTTTAAAAATATGCTATAGCGACGGCCGCTATTGGCCGTCGCTATAAGTCACATATATCGGCAATGCATACAGCGATGGGACTTTTAGCGACGCCACCGGGAGCCAGCGTGGCTATCGGCATAGGATATTGCGACGGGTATTTATGCCTATAGTGGTGGTCACGACCGTCGCTATATCCCCATTTTACTGTAGTGAATGCACTCATGGTTAACAACGTAAGCTATAATCAATTAAGTTTCTTTTGTATTGACAGTGCTATAGCTTGGCTTCTCCTTGGCCTTGGGTGTATAACATATGTAAATAGGAATCGTGATAATCTGATTATCCCATGTGGCTAGCTCAATCGACTACCCTAATGTGATAATTTTGGTATCGTATCCTATTTTAAAAAAAGAACAAAAAAGAAAAGTGTATCTTGAGAGAACAGTGTATCCCGAGGAGCATATATCTACTGTTTTCAAACTTATCACGTCAGGTAGAAGATTGAGTTTGACATGTCGGTAGCCATCTCATCACGACTCTATAAACAGTTCTACGTCAGAAATAAATTGGCTTCCTTGCACACTGCTTTCAACTCTGCACTGAAGTAGAAATGAGCAGACAACCATAGGTTTCTTTCCTTGTAACTTGAGAAATGAAATGAAAAATGCTGGAATGACACAAGGGTGACAAAAATGATGGGGGTGGTGCACATAATCGTAAATGCTTTTTACTCATATCTCACAGAAAAGCATTTACGATAGATAATGTGCACGACACCACAAGTTTTTATCACCCCAGCACGACTCAAATGAAATCTATGTTTCTCTGTGTACTGCCACATCAGCAAAGTGTTAAAATACAGTGTCAAACGAAGTCTGTGTAGAACAATTCTTTTAGAAATAGTTTCGCACTACAGGTTGGCCAGCTTCATCTTCCATTAAAGTCGTCCTGAACTGACATCACTGATGTGGCAGAGTTCTCATGACCATATATTTTTATTTTTAATAATCTGACTACCCGTGTGGCAAACTCAATTAACTATTTTGACGTGATAAGTTCGGTGTCGTAGATATGCGCTCCATAAAAAAGAGTATCTAGAGGGAAGCGTGTTTCCCAAGGAGCACAAATTTATGATCTCCAAACTTGTCACATCAGATAGTCGATTGAGTTTGTCACGTGCGAGTGGTCAGATTATCACAATTATATATTTTTTCCTTAAGATTTGAAGAAAAATTTATGGTTCTTGAGACTGCCACATCAGCACAATTTAAAGGGCAGTGTTCAACACAGTTCAGCATTTTCTTTTCAATTTTACTTACAAGTGAGCTTAAATTAATTAAAAGGATTTTCTTCAAGGGATTGAAAAATATTGATTGAATACAAATGTTAATATGTTTAAGGATTTGAAGATAATGTATTTATGGGTAGAAAAATCAAATGGTTATCTTCAAGCAACCAATGCCAATGGATTTGAAGATAAGATTATCTTGAACATGACCTTTTAAAAAATCAGTGGTTTTGAAATTGGAATTTCATATGTAACTCCGTTCAATTTCGATTTGATTACTCCAAGTTTCTTAGTTGACTCAACGAGTTTGTTCAAATTAGTTTGAAGGCGAAATAAAATCAAACTCCAACAAAGTCGAGTTGACTCAGATGACTTACGAGTCCACTCTCATAGTTTTAAAACAATGATTCGAACTAGTTTCAGAACTGATAGTGAGATAAAATAAAATCCAACCTAACAAAGGCTCTTGGGCCACCCTCTTAATTTTACTTGGATACTTTAGAAGAGAGCTTCAACAGTTGGCTCAACCTCATTTTTAACGATTTCATAGTTAATGATTAGAAGATCCTTAGGATATACATACACGCCTAATTATTTGAGGATTGTATTTGAAAATTGGAATTTGAGGGTAATTTGGTAAAAAATAAATGTTTTAAGGTCATTTTTTATACAAATTTTAATTTTCAAAGTGTATTTATTACACTTTAACGTGTAGCCTAAGGACACACAATAACAAGACCCATTATTTAATGATGATTAACGGTACAGGATGCCCATATTTTAATTATAATATAATAAGTCACATAACAAACAAAATCGCCCTAACTTTCTTGGGCAGCCTCTTAAATTTTCGTTGCGGGCTTTATGAGGCTGTCCCACATTTTGTTCAACCACATTTTCCAAGAAACCATATTATTGAAGTTAATGAAAGTAGATATTAGGACTATTGCTAGTTGTAGGATACCTATATTTGTTGATTGGACTGGACTGTTTTGCATTTTTTAGTGCTTATTACTGAAAAAAATATTTATATATATTTTTTATCTTTTTGGATACAAAGTACAAAGTAGAAAGTAATTTTCAAAAAAGTAAATTTTAGAAAGCAATTTCATCTTACTTTTTAAAAGTCTCTTTAAACATTAACTCAAACTTTAACTTTTGAACTTTTTAAAGAAAAATGTTATTTTTTTTAAGTGTATCCAAATGGGCTCTAAATATGTGAGAGATAGGATCTTATTTGGATATTATTGTTTGTGGGGTCAGATTCTGGTAAACAGTGCTGATGGACTCTACTTCACGAATTTGAAGTGACTACTGCCACTTCCTTGTTAATATCGGCATGATACCTGCCAAAAACTCTTTGACGCTCAAGTTATAGACGCAAATGAATAATCAAATATACTAATTAGACCGTCTAAAGATCCTTCGTTCTATGCAAATTGTGTTATTTATAGATTTTTTCTCTGAATCAGGATTTCCCCTTCTCACGGGAGGTGATCCTAGAGAATCCCCTAATTCCTAGGATTCTAAACGGAATGGGGATCTTCTAGGTTGGTTATGCTATACTAGGGATATTTCCTCGAAGATCTATGGGCTTGACGTGTGCAAAACAATATTACGAATATTCTTTGACCAGGTCTGACCTGCTTTGTAGACCAGGTCTTGTTCAGTGTTGTGCTACTTTTTTTATCAGGCCAGGCACTTACTACTTTGGCCTGCCCTTCTGCTGGGCAACGCCCCGTATGCTGATCTACGCATGGTACCACTCAACCGACCTGGACACATGTACGGTGTAGATAATTACATGGTTATTTCCCTTTATAGTAGACATAGGTGATATAATTACCCTGTATCACCACATGCATCTCCCACGAAGCATTGCTAGAGTTTCCACATGTCGCTTCCAAGGCCACCACGATCCATTTTTTGATAGTTCTAACTCTGATAGCGTGAAAGGAGAATTGGCCTAACATCTCGCACATGGTATACTACTTATGGGAGAAGGCATTGGACCCCGTTAAGGCAATGCAGACAACTGACATAATATAGAGGTCGATATTTTTAGTGATTGTAGACCTTTGACATGGACAGGAGTACAGGCTCACCTCAGACTTGAAAGAGATAGGTCGTTGTCCAATATCAAGACCTAACCTTACTTCAGACTTGATACTGACAACCCACAACAACCATGTTAAAACAGTTGACTAAAGAGAAACTTCTCTCTTCCCACTATAAAAGGAACTCGATACTACCATTGAAGGGGCTGGACCCCCACCTCTCGAATCTTTCTCTATCTTTCTTTGTATTTTATTTTGTCTACAAGTTGTTGTACACAACAGGGCTCCCATGGTTATTGACATTAATCTTAGTGAGACCTTGGAGTCTTAAGATGTATAATCTTCATTTATAATCAAAAAGACCTTATCTGTACTATTCAACATTTGGTGATTCCGTTGGAAAAAATAATTAAGACTCACGTCACAAGATGAGAACAAGAAACCACATTGAGCCCACTCGTGAGGGTGAAACTAACGAGGATGCTAATTGTGAACAAATGCATAACCGAACATTGGGTGCGATGGAAACACCAACGATCCCCGAGGAGGGTCGTGCTGTAATCACGAATGTCATGGAGCATTTAGGGTAAGTCCTTTTTGGGTTTACAAAGACGAATTTGGAAATCTTGGCAACACTACAACACTTGGGAAAATCACTTCAAGATTTTCCAATGATCAACCTACACTCGAAGAAGTCATTGAACCACAAGGCTCATCTAGTTCCTTCTGTCGTCTCTCGTTGGTTGGCGCCATTATCTCGCCAGATCCAATATGGACGACATAAAACATGGAACCCGACCTACATATGCAGCAAGACAATAGGCACCTTGGGAATGTCATGGTTGATGAATTGATAAGGCTCATAGAGAAAGTGCATGGTGTCAAGGAAGGAGAGGTGTACAAGTATCACCCACCATATCCCGAAGACCTACAACACAAACCTTACCCAAAAGGTTATGTGGCTCCCGTTTTTCTCTTATACGATAGAAAAGGAAACGTATGCGATCACATATCTCATTTTTGGAGGCGCCCGGGGGAACATGAATGCGATGTAAATCTACAGCCACGGGAGTTCTCAAAGTAACTTACTGGGTGAGCATATACGTGGTACAATATTTTGGCTGTCGGTACTATGCCTTTTTGGAGGCACCTGACGAATGCTTTCAGAGAAAGTTTTTCCATGTCAATGAGCAGGTGACTCTAGCAGATTTGACTCATCTTCAACAAAACCGCAATGAGAATCTCAATGCATATGTAAGATGGTTCAAAAAGAATGCTATGGATTATCATTTAGCTGTTGAAGAGTCTCGATAGGTGGAAATGTGTATTTCAGGGATGGTAGTCTCTTTTCGGACTCACTTAAAGTTTTTGAGAATATCATCATTTTCAACCCTTCATGACAGCATCAGTAGTCATCAACATTACAAGGGAAAGAGTGTGGAAGGGACTTGAGAGTCCGTGAGTGGAGAAGTGCCACACCCAACACTTGTTCGTCGTGGATGATAGAGTAAAGTGGCAATCGAATGATGACCTGAGGATATTTCAAGAAAACTTGAGGAGTGATATCGATAGCCCTGGCTTTTCTTGCACCATGGAGGTGGTTGAAGAAATCTTGGAAGCATGGATTCAAGACAATGTCATACGTCTATCCCCTGCTAAAACGGAAGTCATGCCTCAACAGATCTCTAATTCTCAATTTTTGTTGGTATCACATATTTCTGGGGCATCCGACGAAATAATGCATTGCCTTAAAATAAATATTTTTGGAAAAACACACAAATGGAGAATTACAATTTGAGGATAACACGGAAGAAATGACTAATGAGAATCCATTGACAAATCATCAAAGCCATGCTACGATGATCATAGTTGGAGAGTCAAGTTTGGGCTTTGTGATAAAGGAATTTGCCCCATCACATCAAAGCTTCAAACACATAGTAGTATTTCAACAATTTTTGATAAGTTTGAATTAACTAAAGAAAAATGTTACAAGGCTGCGCTAGCTTTAACAATGATATCGGCTCAAAACAATTGCCAATTGGTAGCAGCAGTTGATTATGAATCTCATGGGTCTATCATTTTCACGAATTCCGAGATTCCAATGGATACGAACTATATGCGCCCACTGTATGTCACCGCCCAACTAAATAAGAGCGAACAAAGAAGGGCTTTTATTAACACTGGTTCTTCCTTGAACTTACTACTAGTTGGAACTAGGGGTACACCTTGGTCCAGTTCAAATCGAGAATTGAACCAAATTGATAGCTTTGGGGTGGTTTGGTTAGGTTTGGAGCAAGTCGCCGTTCGATTCCAAGTTACAAAAATGGAGAATTGATCAATTTGTTTCGTTCTTCGGATTAAGTTTGTATAGAACCAAACCAAAACGAGAATTGAACCCATTTGCAATAAATAAATTTATATGTAAATAATAATTATTATGAATTATTTTAGGAGTTAGGACAATGATTAGTATTTTTTGTGGATAAACTAATGACTTCTTATGGATAAATCAGTGATTATTTATAAAATTTTATGTTATTATATATGTTTATTTTTTCAGTAAAAAAAATATTACTTACAATTTATAGAATATTGACAGTCCGTAGAACCGAACCAAACCAAATAGATTTAGTTCGGTTTGGTTCCAATGGAATTTGGTTTGGTTCTGGTTCTGGTTCTTATTTAGTGGAACTAATCTATGTCGATGCGATTCCAATTTGCCCTCAAACCGAACCAATGTGCGCCCCTAGTTGGAACATTAGGTGTTGTTGGCATATCACAACATAAGGTGATTCAAATACCAACAAAGATACAAGGATTCAATGGGCACAACTTTAGCATGACGGGATATATCATGGTTAATTTGCATGTCAAATATTCTTATCCTCAATGCACTTTCAGGTACTAAACACAGACGTCTTGTATCACATGTTGTTAGGGCATCAATGGCTACATGTGAATAAGGCAATTGCCTCAACATACCATCAGTGTGTGAAGGCACTTATTCGGGGGAAAGTGCTGATGATTCCGACCTTTGTCGGCCTTTTGCACCAGAGGAGGTGCACTTCCTACAGGTCACCTTCTTTTATAAAGAGGCCTTGCCTGGAGAAATGATGAGTCAAATATACTCTATGTCGTCACCTGTATGGGAAGTTGCAAACACAACAGAGAAGAAGCCAAAGGCAAGGAAGGTTGAAAGGATTACATTGTCCAGTGTCAAGGTTATTTATCATTTATGACGATTCTAAGAGGGAGATGGCGGCACCTCCTCTAGAAAAAATAGTGATGTACATGCCATTGTAGTTGATAAAAGTGAAGTAGTGGAGGCTCCCCCATACATGGAAGAGGAGATAGACATTGGGAAAAAAGGCGACGGACGCCCTTTTTTTATAAGCAAAATGCTTGCGCCCAACGAGCGAGATAGAATGATAAAGCTACTAGTGGAATTTTCAGACGTATTTGCATGGAAATTTAATAAGATGCTCGGCCTGGAAGAAACGATAGTCATACAACGCCTTTATGTCAAGACTAGCTCTCATTTGGTCAAACAAGTGCCTAGACAGTTCCGACATGCAATAGAAGAACATATTAAGGAGGAAATACAAAAGCTCCTGTCAACGAGTTTCATAAAACCTATTCCGCACCCATTATGGTCGGCTAATGTTGTTCCAGTGAATAAAAAGAATGGAAAATTTTGGTATTGTGTAGACTTTCGAAGCTTGAATAAAATGTGTCAAAAAGATGAGTTTCACCTGCTGAAAATCGATCTTTTAGTGGATGCGACAGATAATCATGCTTCTTGTTCATGGACAAGTTTAGTGGGTATAATCAAATACACATGGCAACTAGGGACAAATAAAAAACAACATTTCAAACACCAATTGGAAATTTCTATTTTACTATGATGTCATTTGTGTTAAACAAAGTAGAAGCCATGTATTAGTGTGCCATGACCACGATATTTCACGATATGTTACATTTAGATGTAGAAGACTACGTCAACGACATAGTTGTTAAAAGTAAATATCATACAAATCATTTAGAAACCTTGAAAAAGGTGTTTGAATGATGTCAAAAGTTTAGATTGCGCACCCTCTCAAGTATGTGTTTGGAGTACCCTCTGAGCGCTTATTAGGCATTATGGTACATAAAAACGAAGTGGAGGTCAACCTTGACAAGGCTACTGCCATTACAAGCATGAGTCTTCCTCATACATTAGAAAAGTTGAAAAGCTTCTTGGGAAAAATTTCTTACATCAAGAGATTCATCCCTGGGTTGGCTCATTTGGTCTCCTCCTTCTCTCCATTGCTAAAAAAATGAGCACATTACGAGTGCAATAAGGCTCACTAGCATACATTTGACAAAATAAAAGGTTAATGGAGACTACTCATAATATAATGGCATAGATTCCTCAAAAACCATTTTCATATATATCGCAGCGTTAGACAAAGCAATAGGCGTCCTTTTGGCCCAAGAAGATGAAGTAGACATGAGAGACCGATATACATGTAGACACCCCAATTTGAACGGTTCCCCACTCAAAAGGATCCTAAAAATAGACTTTTCTAATAAAATCCGTCAATGGGCCTAAAAAGCCCAAATCATCGAAATTCGACATTTTGACCGAATCAAAGATTCTTAAGACCTTTAAAGGTCTATTACACCCATATTGAGGTTTTTCATGCTCCCCACATTCTTTGTCTCACTGCTACATTCTCAAAATCAAAATCACCCTAAGCCCGCTTAAGGCCCTCCAATCCTTAATTCCCTAAAACTCGTTGTCCACCTCACCCTAAAATGAACTTAACCCTAGATAAGGCTCAAACCTAACCTAACCCTAATCCCATGCAACCCAAACTCTAAACCCAAGTCAATCCTAAAACCTAAGCCTTCATTAAGACAAAAGCCCAACACCCTTAAGCCCAAACCCAAAAGTCCATAACTTAATCCATACCCATACCCATGATCTCAACCAATCAAGGTCCATGCAACCCTTGATCATCAAGGGGGACACTTGTCATCACCTCAATACACCTTCATCATTCAATTACCTACCTTTTTCTAACAAAACCACATACCCACAGCACAACCCACACCTTTATCTCATGATTCCCTTTAAACCCATTCTCACAAGCCATCCCCATACCCCTTCACCTGAATCAATTCATCTAAACACTCCATCTCCACACCTTTTAGACACATGTCACTACATCCTTCACCCTTCCAAAACCTAATCACCTAATCCCTTACACAACCTATTCTCTTAATCAAACACCACAACCCCTCATCCCACCTAACACTTAACCCAATTCCCTCAATCAAACATTACAGCCCTTCACCCCATCTATAACTCAATCAAAACGGGTTGAGAAATCCAACCCATTTTGATCAAAAGTTATCCATTTACCTCTCCTTCCACAAATACCATCATCTCAACCCTAAATTTCACACTCATTACCCTCAAACCACATGCCATTTTCCACTTTTTTACCTTTTCACCCCATCTTACCTGCAAAAGTAATCCTCAATACTTATAAATGCCCTCTTTCACCTTTCAAAGTAGATATGCTATCAAGTCTTTAAAAAGAATTAAAAAAATTGTCTCAACTCAACTCTTCTCTATTTACCCCACTTCATCTACTTTAAAACATCTACTCTCACCATTCTACTAAAGATCTAAGAAGAAGAGGAATAAGAAAAAAAGAAGTAAAAGAAGGCCCAAGCCTCAAGGTAGGGTTGAGCATAAGCATTGCACCTCCCACTTCTCTACCCTCTCTATCTCCCTCTTTTGTTCTCCTATTCTCTTTTTTTTAGCAAGCCCTAAAGATGTAAGGCTCCCCCTCTCCTACCTCTGGTAGATCGAACTCCAGTTTGGTTGAAAGCGTAAAGGTTGTAATCACTTTTAATAAAAAAAGAATTTTTTTTTTAAATTCCCAAAACAACTTGTTTTAAGGCAACCAGTCATGAGACCTTTCTCAACTCATGCGAATCGAATCATGGCCATAAGCCAACACTTCTTTTAAAAATTTACACCCTTGAGGCATGATCTTACTAGGATCATCTCCTTCCATAAGATGATCCTCATGAACCAGACCGATAGTGAATCCCTTACATGTATGGGTACAAGTGTCGACCGTTCAACTTTTTTTTTTTTTTTTTTACTTCTGTCAAACGATCGAGTTTCTTTTAAGGTTACCAACAATTGGTGGAGAGAAAAAGGTGCCTAACACCTTTCCCTCTCTCTAATCGAACCACTTACCTAGATCTTAGGTGGATTGATATTTTATCCATACAAGAGTCGCTAAAAACCAAAATGACACTCTTTTCAAAAAAATGCATTCTGGGTGACCATTCACACCCATTTACAAAAAGGAATAATGACAACTCTAAACCCTCGTAGAAATGATCTTCGAAAATTAAAAATCATATATCTACAACTGGCGACTCTGCTTGGGATGCTAAGTTCAACCCGCTTGTTAACTTGGTCATTTTTCAAGAAAAAATCTCTTTTGCCTTCTAATATTTTTTGTTGTTTATGTGTTTATTTTGCCACGTGGGGTATGTTTTAATGTTTACTTATTCTTTTTTGTATTCAATCAAATATTTGTAAGGGGGCCGATGAAGAATGAAAGGAAAAAAAATGCACAAGCACTTGCAATTCATAGCCTATTTCACAATCACTTCACCCTTAAAAATATCAAACCAATGTTTAGTAGTTCTACGGTTTAAGATCGATTATTTCAAGTATTAGGGATGAACACATCAAATTCGATCACCAACTTACGACATGTGTACTCCGGTATGCTTCGAGGTTTGAAGATCGGGTAACCGCAATCCACTTATTAGTCGCATGCATATGCCCGACTAGATGTGCTAGGATCCATGTTCTAAATGAACACATTGACCCTCAATGCCAAGTTGTATTTTCTTTAGGGCCTTGAAGCCAAAGATTTAAGCTCACGAAGGCAAGTTGTATAGTCCTAAGTGTTTTTTTCCTTTGCTTATTCCCCTAGAAAAGAGGGGAAAATCCTTTTTTTAGTTTTGCATATCATCAAAAGAAAAAAAAATGTGTTTTCTTTTCGGCTCGAGCCAAAAATCAGAGGCAATGTGCCTCAGATTTTAGCCCAATACAAAAAACCACTAGCAATGTCCCTCAAATGACAATTTAATACTTATTAGTCCGTGTACCAAGCACGAATAGGCATACAAATGTACTATCTGTGTATCAAGCACGGATAGGCAAGCAAATGTGTTATCCGTGTTTGCAACATAGATTAGTAAAAAAAAATTTGGCACGGACCAATATAAAATACCCTAGTCCATACTTGAAATACGAACTTAAAAGAAAAAAATTGTTCATTTCGTCCTTTATATCAGTATTGACAACTTTTCTCTTCGATTTTATCTTTATTTGCATTTTAAGGCCTAAAAATACTTAAATGAATAATTTTTATCATTAAGTTTAGGGCCCACCACTCGTCACCATTTTAAATACTATCTCAACTCTCTTAAGTGTCCATGTATGATCCAAATTGAATCCGCCTATTCTCTACCTATCAAAGTTGATCTTGACCCAACGTGGCACACTATCGACCGAATCGAGTCCACAATTCAAGAATTCAACCTAGATCGAGTCCACAATCTATAATCGATCCAAATTAGGGCATACGATTGACCTCGATCAAGTCAACCATTATCCGATTAACTCAATCGAAGCTCCATCCATGATCGACCTAATCGGGTCCACACCCATCCAATCGACTCTAATAGAGACTTCTTTCATGATCGACCTAACAGGTCCACATCCATCTAATTTAACCCAAACCGAGTCCATAACGCAAATTTGATCCGAATCAGATCCATCTTCCAATTTTGACCTGAACCGTGTCCATGATTCATATGTGATCTAATAAGGTCGACAATCGGCCAATCAACCCAAATGAATTTAATTACTTTCCAGTAAATTAGATTTCTTTTTAAAACAAAAAAAAAAAAAAAGATTTAAAGGCATTAATTGCACTTCTTAATCAAAGTCGGTGCTTAAGAACAATCTTGCCTTGTTGAAACGAGGGGAATAAACTAAGTAAATGGGGTGACTTAAGAGTGCCTTTATTAAAATAATTTGCGCCAGCTCTTTCTTGGGTATCTGACTGGCCGATCTTGATTTCAGAGAGTTAGATTGAAAGCTTAAAAAAAGAGTATTTTTCCAACTTGATTCTTTCGCAATAATCTATTTTTACAAAAAAATGTTTTTTCCAACTCCATGTTGATGCCTACCTCGTATTGATGTAATCCAATTTTCAAATACCAATTTCATGTTGATGCTAGCTACGTGCTGATGTTATCCAATTTTTAGATACCAACTTCATGTTGATGCTAGTCACATACTGATGTAATCCTTTATTTTTTTTTCAAAATAATAGAAATTTTGTATTGACACTAGTCCCATGCTGATATAATCAAAAAAAAGAAATTTACCAACATCATGTTGATGTCAGTCTCGTGCTGATGTAATCCAATTTCTAACTCCATATTGATGCCCGCTCCGTGATGATGCTACCATCTTCAATAAAAAAATATGCAACCCAGCTCCGTTTTGATGTCTGCTTTATGCCGATGCCAGTCCCTTGCTGATGTAACTATCTTTAAATAGGAACTCAACTCTCCTAAGTATCCATATATAATCCAAGTTAAGTCTGCCTATTCTCTACCAATCAAAGTTGATCTTGATCCAACGTGACACACTATCAACCACGGTCACAATCAAACCCACTATCATCCATTACCAAGGATCAACTCAAATTGGGTCTCCAAACCAAGTCCATTTTGAATTAAATCCATGACTCCTATCCATTTCAAACTACATCCATAGTCCAAGATCCAATTTTGACCCAAACAGGGCTCATAATCCATATTCGACTTAAATCGGGTCCACAATTCAAGAATTCGACCTAGATTGAGTTCATAATCCATAATCAATCCAAAACAGGGCAACCATTTACGATTGACCTCGATCGGGTCAACCTTCATCCGATCAACCCAATTGAGGCTTCATCCATGATCGACCCAAGTGGGTCCGCATCCATCCAATTGACTTTAATCGAGGCTCCATCCACGATCGTCCTAATCAGGTCCATATCCATCCAATTTGACCCAAATCGGGTCCACCATCCAATTTTGACCCAAATTAGGTCCACAACAAAAAAAATTTATTTGAATCAGGTACATCCTCCAATTTTGACCTGAATCGTGTCCATGGTCCATATGTGATCTAATAAGTTCGACATCAGCCAATGAACCCAAATGAATTTAATTATTTTATAGTAAATTAGATTTTAAAGAAATAAAAAATAAATAAAAAGATTTAAATGCACCAATTGCACTTTTCGATCAAAGTCGATGCCTAAGAACAATCTTGCCTTGTTGAAATGAAGGGAATAGACAACATCTATTCAAGAAAATGAGATGACTTAAGAGTGCCCTTGTTAAAGCATTGTGTGCCACCTCTTCCCTGGGGATGTGATTGGCCAATCTTGATTTCAGAGAGCTAGATTAGAGGCTTAAAAAAAGGTATTTTTCCAACTATATTTGTTCATAATAAATTATTTTTACAAAAATGTTTTTTCCAATTCCATGTTGATGCCCACCTCATGCTAATGTAATCCAATTTTCAAATACTAACTTCATGTTGATGCCAGTCACATGCTGGTGTAATTTTTTTTTTTCAAAATAATACCAATTCTGTGTTAACGCCTGTCCCGTGCTCATGTAATCCAAAAAATAAAATTTACCAACATCATGTTGATGCCAGTCACGTGTTGATGTAATCAAATTTTCAACTCCATATTGATGCTAGCTTCATGCTGATGTAACCATCTTCAAAAAAAAAAAAAAATGCAACCTAGCTCCGCGTTGATGCCGGTTACGTGTTGATGTAACCTACTATCTCAAGAGTACGCAATCCAACTCTATGTTGATGTCAATTCCGTGTTGATGCTAGCTCCATGCTAATATAATCATCTTAAAAAATATACAACCTAACTTCGCATTGATGCTAGTTCCATGTAGATGCTAGTCCCGTGCTAATGTAACCCGTTCTCTCAAGAGTACACAATCCAACTCCGTGTTGATGCCAACATCGTGCTGATACCAGCTCCATGCTGATATAATATTTTTTTCTTAAGAGCATGTTATCTAGCTCTGTGCTGATGCCAACTTCATATTGATGTCGATTCTACGTTGAAGAACATTTTTCTTTAAAATTTACTTACTTTAAAATACATAACTTAACTCGACCTAATAAACATCATGCATCTTACCTTTTTGTAGGCAATATACTACCACTTAGTTTCTTGTATCCACATGTGGCCAGGTGAAAGAAGTATAAATAACCAGAGGAGCCTTCGTATTTCCTCTTATCTTTAGCCACCATGAATACCTCTGAAGCACCACAACCAGCAATAGCTAAAGTAACATACATCATCGTAAGGATTGTGACACTATTGAAAATCACAGAACAATAAGAGAAAATGCTAAGTGTCATGTTGGCCAACGCCAACTTCATACAAGCCTAGACAGTACCACACCAAGTGTTAGGATCGATTCATGATCGCCTAGAACAACCACCAAAAGGGCAATAGACCACTCTACCCTCCATAATTTTTGTATATCAAGGACCCTCTCTCTATATTCTACAGAATCAACCACCCTCTGTGGTCATTCTCGATGACAAGTGTGATTACGGGGCCACAAAAGCCAAATGTACAACATATGAGAAGATGGTCCAATAGACTGGGTCTTTCTAAGAAGAGATAAGGAGAATCAAAGGCATCAACACATTGGGGGGGGGGGGAACTAGGTTCAAAGACTTCTATTTTTATCTTACGCGCAGCTACTGACTAAATTTAAATGCCCAAAATTCGAGAAGTACAACGGGGTAGGGTGCCCTCTGTCACATCTAAAATTATATTGCGGATTAATGTGCCAATATGATGAGGATGAAATATTACTGGTGTAGTTGTTTCAAATAAAGTTGACAGGGCTAACCCTAAAATAGTTCTTGGGACTAGACCATACACTCATCAAAGGCTAGCAAGACCTGCTCGAAATGTTCTGGCACAACTACAAGTTCAATACGGACGTGAGGATGGATTGGAACTACATGGCAAGAATGACATAGAAACAAAATAAAATAGTAAAATAGTACTCTCAGAGATGGTGAGAGTCAGCTTCACAAATGAGACTAACAATGACTGAACAAAAGATGAACACCACATTTATATTTACATTAGTGCATTCATTCTATACCTAACTTCTGGGTCACACAACTACTAATTTCTCAACTTTAGTTCAAGTGGTAGATCAAGTTGTGGACGGGATTCGAACAGACTTGATCTTTGATTTTGCAAACTTTGAGGCATGAGCATTATGATCCACCCAGACAAAGTCAAAAGGTAAAAAAAAATTCAAAAAGATTGCATTCCCTTCTTGGGAATATTTATCAAACATTCGTCCTCAAGAAGGGTATTAATTTAGAATGTCCATCTTTCAAATAAAAATTAAAAAATTAAAAAAAAAAAATGCATTCCCTTCTTGGGAATATTTATCAAACATTCATCTTCAAGAAGGGTATTAATTTAGAATGTCTATCTTAAAAAAAACAAAAAATATGCATTCCGTTCATAGGAATATTTATTATACCTTCGTCCTTAAGAAGGGTATTAATATATAAGGTTTATTTTAAAAACAACAAAAAAAAATAATAAAAATTTATTATTATTCATCTCAAAAACAATATATATATATTTAAAAAAATCAAAATGTTTCAAAAACATCTTTAAATTATGAGCTTCATGACTACAAAGAATTTGGAATTAATGAACGACATGAGTGTTCTGGTAAATTTTGAAGAGTTAGACTTGATTTGATTAGAGGACTAAAGATGACCCAAAAACCTAAAGATTATCGTCATAGTCTTTTCGACCTATTTTGATTACTCCTAGCCCACATGAGTATAAATTGTGAACATCAAACAAAAGAAAATCTATTTAAACTAAGGCATCCCCAATATTTCTCAGTTTAAGATACTCAAAAATGACATTCATCCACCAAAAGCATTCATTGTAAAACCATCTAGTCCAATTTCAACCAATCACTTTTACTTCAATTTTCAATTCATAAATAGAACTCGCAACTTGGAAAGAAGTTTATGTCAATGATATAATGATTTGTTCTTCTTTAAAGCTTTTTCTCACAAGACTTATCGAAGAAGAGAATGAGAAATATATCTGTTGATTCATGGGCAAATCTAAATGAACAATCCTATGCATTCGTGGAAAAATTACCGAAAATAATCAACAAATGAAGAAGAACATCAAACGAAAGTCTAGCATAATAGTCCGGCCCTTATGTAAGGAGAAGATTTAAGTCCAATTACAAATAATCAGTCATCGTTAAGGATTCAAATATGCAAAAGTTCTGTCTCTAGATTCGACAAGTATTAAGTGACATCTAAAGATGTTCTTGAAAAATCAAATCTCAAAATAATAAAAGGACTTCCTTCTACTGCGCTAACATACTGC